>NC_084743.1:38521900-38551900 GCF_033978785.1 Entelurus aequoreus
CTCCGTTGTGCTATTTTAGGCTTCATAATGCGCCACACATTTTCAATGGGAGACAGGTCTGGACTACAGGCAGGCCAGTCTAGTACCCGCACTCTTTTACTATGAAGCCACGTTGATGTAACACGTGGCTTGGCATTGTGTTGCTGAAATAAGCAGGGGCGTCCATGGTAACGTTGCTTGGATGGCAACATATGTTGCTCCAAAACCTGTATGTACCTTCCAGCATTAATGGCGCCTTCACAGATGTGTAAGTTACCCATGTCTTGGGCACTAATACACCCCCATACCATCACAGATGCTGGCTTTTCAACTTTGCGCCTATAACAATCCGGATGGTTCTTTTCCTCTTTGGTCCGGAGGACACGACGTTCACAGTTTCCAAAAACAAATGGAAATGTGGACTAGTCAGACCACAGAACACTTTTTGATAGGAGAGTTTTAACTTGCACTTACAGATGTAGCGACCAACTGTAGTTACTGACAGTGGGTTTCTGAAGTGTTCCTGAGCCCATGTAGTGATATCCTTTACACACTGATGTCGCATGTTGACGCAGTACAGCCTGAGGGATCGAAGGTCACAGGCCTGGCTGCTTACGTGCAGTGATTTCTCCAGATTCTCTGAACCCTTTGATGATATTACGGACCGTAGATGGTAAAATCCCTAAATTCCTTTCAATAGCTGGTTGAGAAAGGTTTTTCTTAAACTGTTCAACAATTTGCTCACGCATTTGTTGACAAAGTGGTGACCCTCGCCCCATTCTTGTTTGTGAATGACTGAGCATTTCATGGAATCTACTTTTATACCCAATCATGGCACCCACCTGTTCCCAATTTGCCTGTTCACATGTGGGATGTTCCAAATAAGTGTTTGAGGAGCATTCCTCAACCTTATCAGTATTTATTGCCACCTTTCCCAACTCCTTTGTCACGTGTTGCTGGCATTAAATTCTAAAGTTAATGATTATTTGCAAAAAAAAAAAAATGTTTATCAGTTTGAACTTCAAATATGTTGTCTTTGTAGCATATTCAACTGAATATGGGTTGAAAATGATTTGCAAATCATTGTATTCCGTTTATATTTACATCTAACACAATTTCCCAACTCATATGGAAACAGGGTTTGTATATTGTCTCCAGACTTCCCCCCACATTCAACCCATACCAGTTTGCTTATAACCTACACAGTGGCCTAGTGGTTAGAGTGTCCGCCCTGAGATCGGTAGGTTGTGAGTTCAAACCCCGGCCGAGTCATACCAAAGACTATAAAAAAATGGGACCCATTACCTCCCTGCTTGGCACTCAGCATCAAGGGTTGGAATTGGGGGTTAAATCACCAAAATGATTCCCGGGCGCGGCACCACTGCTGCCCACTGCTCACCTCACCTCCCAGGGGGTGGAACAAGGGGATGGGTCAAATGCAGAGGACACATTTCACCACACCTAGTGTGTGTGTGACAATCATTGGTACTTTAACTTTAACTTTATCGCCCTAACCGCTCCACAGAGGACGCCATCTCCTCTGCACTCCACCTGAGCTTACAACATCTGGAAGGAAAGGATGTTGTTTCTGGACTTCAGCTCAGCATTCAACACCATCATCCCGCAGCACTTGGTGAGCAAACTGGCCCCCCTTGGATTCAGTACCCCCTATGCAACTGGCTGCTTGACTTCCTCACAGACAGACCCCAGTCTGTGAGAGTGGGCAACAACACCTCCAGTGCCATCTCCCTGAGCACCGGCTCCCCCCAGGGCTGCGTCCTGAGTCCGCTGCTGTTCACCTTGATGACCCATGACTGCTGCGCCAGGTCCACTACTAACCACATTCTGAAGTATGCAGACGACACGACAGTAATGGGCCTCATCCGTGACAACAACGACATGGACTACAGGGAGGAGGTGAAACATCTGGTTGACTGGTGCAGAACCAACAACCTGGTCCTGAACGTCGACAAGACCAAGGAGATCATCGTTGACTTCAAGAAGCACCAGTCCAGCCACGCTCCACTCTTCATTAACGGCACAGCGGTGGAGATGGTAAGCAGCACCAAGTTCCTGGGGTTGCAGATCACTGACAATATAACCTGGTACCTACACACCGGAGCTCTTGTAAAAAGAGCTCAGCAGCGCGTGCACTTTTTGCGTCGGATGAAAAGAGCACAGCTCCCTCCCCCCATTCTCACCACATTCTACAGAGGCACTATAGAGAGCCTGCTGACCAACAGCATCTCTGTCTGGACTGGAGCCTGCAATGCCTCAGACTGGAAGTCTCTCCAGAGAGTGGTGAGGACGGCGGAAAAGATAATCAGGACTCCTCTTCCTCATATCCAGGAGATCACAAAAAGCCGCTGCCTGACAGGGCTCAGAAAATCTGCAAAGACTCCTCCCACCCCCACCAAGGACTTTTTTCACCGCAGCCTCCGAAGCAGAACCTCCAGGTTCTGTAACAGCTTCTTCCCTTAGGCCGTTAGACTCTTGAACGCATTATAACTATCCCCTGAATTCCCCCCAAAATGGATTAACTCGCTGGAATAAAAAGACAATATAACATACATCCATAAACGTGGATGCATATAAATAAAAGTGCAATATATTTATCTGTACAGTAATCTATTTATTTATATCTGCACCTTATTGCTTTTTCATCCTGCACTACCATGAGCTAATGCAACGACATTTCGTTCTTATTTGTACTGTAAGTTAAAATTTGAAAGACAATAAAAAGGAAGTCTAAGTCTAAGTCTAAAATCTCTGTTGATATCATCCCTTGACATCACCTCGTAATATAATTTCTTAATAACATCTCTTGATACCATCCAAGATATCATCTCATCATGGATGTTGTCATTCATCTAGAACCTTGTGTTCTCAGGATATTCAATCGATCGCAACTGGACTGTTTGGGTTGTCGTTCAAGACGTTTTGCCTCTCATCCAAGTATGCTTCATCAGTTATCATTGGGTGTTTTGGCACCAGTTGCAAGAAAAGAGCTGACCAATCTAAGTCTAAGACTAAATCTGAAAAATCAAAGTCTAAGACTAGATGTGACCAATCTAAGTCTAAGTCTAGATCTGACCAATCTGAGTATAAGACTAGATCTGACCAATCTAAGTCTAAGACTAGATCTGGCCAATCTAAGTCTAAGACTAGATGTGTCCAATATAAATCTAAGACTAAATCGGACCAATCTAAGTTTAAGACTAGATCGGACAAATCTAAGTCTAAGACTAAATGTGACCAATCACTGTCTAAGACTAAATGTGACCAATCAAAGTCTAAGACTAGATCGGGCCAATCTAAGTCTAAGACTAAATCTAACCAATCTAAGTCTAAGACTAGATCTGACCAATTTAATTCTACGACTAGATGTGACCAATCTGAGTCTAAGACTAAATGTGATCAATCTAAGTCTAAGACTAGATGTGACCAATCTAAGTCTAAGACTAGATGTGACCAATCTAAGTCTAAGACTAAATGTGACCAATCTAAGACTAGATCTGAACATTCTAAGTCTAAGACTAAATTTGACCAATCTAAGTCCAAGACTAGGTGTGACCAATCTAAGTGTAACACTAAATTTAACCAATCCAAGTCTAAGACTCGGTGTGACCAATCTAAGTGTAAGACTAAATGTGATCAATCTAAGTCTAAGACTGGATGTGACCAATCTAAGTCTAAGACTACATGTGACCAATCTAAGTCTAAGACTAGGTGTGACCAATCTAAGTCTAAGACTAAATGTGATCAATCTAAGTCTACGACTAGTTGTGACCAATATAAGTCTAAGACTATATCTGACCAATCTAAGTCCAAGACTAGATGTGACCAATCTAAGTCTAAGACTAGATGTGACCAATCTAAGTCTAAGACTAAATGTGACCAATCTAAGTCTAAAACTAGATGTGACCAATCTAAGTCAGAGACTAGTTGTGACCAATCTAAGTCTAAGACTAAATGCGACAATTCTAGGTCTAAGACTAGATGTGACCAATGTAAGTCTAAGACTAGATGTAACTAATCTAAGGCTAAGACTAGATGTGACCAATCTAAATCTAAGGACTAGATATGACCAATCTAAGTCTAAGACTAGATGTGACCAATTTAAGTCTAAGACTAGATGTGACCAATCTAAATCTAGGTCCTGAACATTCTAAGTCTAAGAGTAGATCGGACCAATCTAAGTCTAAGACTAAATTTAACCAATCTAAGTCTAAGACTAGGTGTGACCAATCTAAGTCTAAGACTAGGTGTGACCAATCTAAGTCTAAGACTAAATTTAACCAATCTAAGTCTAAGACTAGGTGTGACCAATCTAAGTCTAAGACTAGGTGTGACCAATCTAAGTCTAAGACTAAATTTAACCAATCTAAGTCTAAGACTAGGTGTGACCAATCTAAGTCTAAGACTCAATGTGATCAATCTAAGTCTAAGACTAAATGTGACCAATATAAGTCTAAGATTAGATGTGACCAATCTGAGTCCAAGACTAGATGTGACCAATCTAAGTCTAAGACTAGATCTGACCAATCTAAGTCTAATACTGGATGTGACCAATCTAAGTCTAAGACTATATGTGACCAATCTAAGTCTAAGACTAGATGTGACCAATCTAAGTCCAACACTAGATCTGACCAATCTAAACTAAGACTAGATGTGACCAATCTAAGTCGTTAGATGTGACCAATCTAATTCTAAAACTAGATGTGTCCAATCTAGGTCAAAGACTAGATGTGACCAATCTAAGTCTAAGACTAGATGTGACCAATCTAAGGCTAAGACTAGATGTGACCAATCTAAGTCTAAGACTAGATGTGACCTTTCCAAGTCTAACACTAGATCTGACCAATCTAAGTCTAAGACTAGATGTGACCAATCTAGGTCAAAGACTAGTTCTGAACAATCTAAGTCTAAGACGAGATGTGACCAATCTAAGTCTAAGACTAGATGTGACCAATCTAAGTCTAACACTAGATCTGACCAATCTAAGTCTAAGACTAGATGTGACCAATCTAGGTCAAACACTAGATGTGACCAATCTAAGTCTAAGACTATATCTGACCAATCTAAGTCTAAGGCTAGATGTGACCAATCTAAGTCTAAGACTAGATGTGACCAATCTAAGTCTAAGACTAAATGTGACCAATCTAAGTCTAAGACTAGATGTGACCAATATAAGTCTAAGAGTAGTTGTGACCAATCTAAGTCTAAGACTAAATGTGACCAATCTAGGTCTAAAACTAGATGTGACCAATGTAAGTCTAAGACTAGATGTGAAGGCTAAGACTACATGTGACCAATCTAAGTCTAAGGACTAGATGTGACCAATCTAAGTCTAAGACTAGATGTGACCAATTTAAGTCTAAGACTAGATGTGACCAATCTTGGTCAAAGACTAGATCTGACCAATCTAAGTCTAAGACTAGATGTGACCAATCTAAGGCTAAGACTAGTTGTGACCAACCTAGGTCAAAGACTAGATCTGACCAATCTAAGTCTAAGACTAGATGTGACCAATCTAAGTCTAAGACTAGATGTGACCAATCTAAGTATAACACTAGATTTTACCAATATAAGTCTAAGACCAGATGTGACCAATCTAGGTCAAAGACTAGATCTGACCAATCTAAGTCTAAGACTAGGTGTGACCAATCTAAGTCCAAGACTAAATGTGATCAATCTAAGTCTAAGACTAGATGTGACCAATCTAAGTCTAAGACTATATCTGACCAATCTAAGTCTAAGACTAGATGTGACCAAACTTAGTCTAAGACTAGATGTGACCAATCTAAGCCTAATACTAAATGTGACCAATCTAAGTCTAAAACTAGATGTGACCAATCTAAGTCTGAGACTAGTTGTGACCGATCTAAGTCCAAGACTAAATGTGACCATTCTAGGTCTAAGACTAGATGTGACCAATGAATGTCTAAGACTAGATGTAACTAATCTAAGGCTAAGACTAGATGTGACCAATCTAAATCTAAGGACTAGATATGACTAATCTAAGTCTAAGACTAGATGTGACCAATTTAAGTCAAAGACTAGATGTGACCAATCTAAATCTAGGTCCTGAACATTCTAAGTCTAAGAGTAGATCGGACCAATCTAAGTCTAAGACTAAATTTAACCAATCTAAGTCTAAGACTAGGTGTGACCAATCTAAGTCTAAGACTAAATTTAACCAATCTAAGTCTAAGACTAGGTGTGACCTATCTAAGTCTAAGACTCAATGTGATCAATCTAAGTCTAAGACTAAATGTGACCAATATAAGTCTAAGATTAGATGTGACCAATCTGAGTCCAAGACTAGATGTGACCAATCTAGGTCTAAGACTAGATCTGACCAATCTAAGTCTAATACTGGATGTGACCAATCTAAGTCTAAGACTATATGTGACCAATCTAAGTCTAAGACTAGATGTGACCAATCTAAGTCCAACACTAGATCTGACCAATCTAAATCTAAGACTAGATGTGACCAATCTAAGTCGTTAGATGTGACCAATCTAATTCTAAAACTAGATGTGACCAATCTAGGTCAAAGGGTAGATGCGACCAATCTAAGTCTAAGACTAGATGTGACCAATCTAAGGCTAAGACTAGATGTGACCAATCTAAGTCTAAGACTAGATGTGACCATTCCAAGTCTAACACTAGTTCTGACCAATCTAAGTCTAAGACTAGATGTGACCAATCTAGGTCAAAGACTAGATCTGACCAATCTAAGTCTAAGACTAGATGTGACCAATCTAAGTATAAGACTAGATGTGACCAATCTAAGTCTGACACTAGATCTGACCAATCTAAGTCTAAGACTAGATGTGACCAATCTAGGTCGAAGACTAGATGTGACCAATCTAAGTCTAAGACTATATCTGACCAATCTAAGTCTAAGGCTAGATGTGACCAATCTAAGTCTAAATCTAGATGTGACCAATCTAAGTATAAGACTAAATGTGACCAATCTAAGTCTAAGACTAGATGTGACCAATCTAAGTCTAAGAGTAGTTGTGACCAATCTAAGTCTAAGACTAAATGTGACCAATCTAGGTCTAAGACTAGATGTGACCAATGTAAGTCTAAGACTAGATGTGACCAATCTAAGGCTAAGACTACATGTGACCAATCTAAGTCTAAGGACTAGATGTGATCAATCTAAGTCTGAGACTAGCTGTGACCAATTTAAGTCTAAGACTAAATGTGACCAATCTAGGTCAAAGACTAGATCTGGCCAATCTAAGTCTAAGACTAGATGTGACTAATCTAAGGCTAAGACTAGATGTGACCAATCTAAGTCTAACACTAGATCTGACCAATCTAAGTCTAACACTAGATCTGACCAATCGAAGTCTAAGACTAGATGTGACCAACCTAGGTCAAAGACTAGATGTGACCAATCTAAGTCTATGACTAGATGTGACCAATCTAAGTCTAAGACTAGATGTGACCAATCTAAGTACAACACTAGATTTGACCAATCTAAGTATAAGACCAGATGTGACCAATCTAGGTCAAAGACTAGATCTGACCAATCTAAGTCTAAGACTAGATGTGACCAATCTAAGTCTAAGACTAGATGTGACCAATCTAAGTCTAACACTAGATGTGACCAATCTAAGTCTAAGACTAGATGTGACCAATCTAAGTCGTTAGATGTGACCAATCTAAGTCTAAGACTAGATGTGACCAATCTAAGTCTAAGACTAGATGTGACCAATCTAAATCTAACACTAGATGTGACCAATCTAAGTCTAAGACTAGATGTGACCAATCTAAGTCTAAGACTAGATGTGACCAATCTAAGTCTAAGACTAGATGTGACCAATTTAAGTTCAACACTAGATCTGACCAATCTAAGTCTAAGACTAGATCTGACCAATCTAAGTCTAAGACTAGATGTGACCAATCTAAGTCTAACACTAGATCTGACCAATCTAAGTCTAAGAGTAGATGTGACCAATCTAGGTCAAAGACTAGATCTGACCAATCTAAGTCTAACACTAGATGAGACCAATTTAAGTCTAAGACTAGATCTGACCAATCTAAGTCTAAGACTAGATCTGACCAATCTAAGTCTAAGACTAGATGTGACCAATCTAAGCCTAAGACTAAATGTGACCAATCTAAGTCTAAAACTAGATATGACCAATCTAAGTCTGAGTCTAGTTGTGACCGATCTAAGTCTAAGACTAAATGTGACCATTCTAGGTCTAAGACTAGATGTGACCAATGTATGTCTAAGACTAGATGTAACTAATCTAAGGCTAAGACTGGATGTGACCAATCTAAATCTAAGGACTAAATATGACCAATCTAAGTCTAAGACTAGATGTGACCAATTTAAGTCAAAGACTAGATGTGACCAATCTAAATCTAGGTCCTTAACATTCTAAGTCTAAGAGTCGATCGGACCAATCTAAGTCTAAGACTAAATTTAACCAATCTAAGTCTAAGACTAGGTGTGACCAATCTAAGTCTAAGACTAAATTTAACCAATCTAATTCTAAGACTAGGTGTGACCAATCTAAGTCTAAGACTCGATGTGATCAATCTAAGTCTAAGACTAAATGTGACCAATATAAGTCTAAGATTAGATGTGACCAATCTGAGTCCAAGACTAGATGTGACCAATCTAAGTCTAAGACTAGATCTGACCAATCTAAGTCTAATACTGGATGTGACCAATCTAAGTCTAAGACTATATGTGACCAATCTAAGTCTAAGACTAGATGTGACCAATCTAAGTCCAACACTAGATCTGACCAATCTAAATCTAAGACTAGATGTTACCAATCTAAGTCGTTAGATGTGACCAATCTAATTCTAAAACTAGATGTGACCAATCTAGGTCAAAGAGTAGATGCGACCAATCTAAGTCTAAGACTAGATGTGACCAATCTAAGGCTAAGACTAGATGTGACCAATCTAAGTCTAAGACTAGATGTGACCATTCCAAGTCTAACACTAGATCTGACCAATCTAAGTCTAAGACTAGATGTGACCAATCTAGGTCGAAGACTAGATCTGACCAATCTAAGTCTAAGACTAGATGTGACCAATCTAAGTATAAGACTAGATGTGACCAATCTAAGTCTAACACTAGATCTGACCAATCTAAGTCTAAGACTAGATGTGACCAATCTAGGTCAAAGACTAGATGTGACCAATCTAAGTCTAAGACTATATCTGACCAATCTAAGTCTAAGGCTAGATGTGACCAATCTAAGTCTAAGTCTAGATGTGACCAATCTAAGTCTAAGACTAAATGTGACCAATCTAAGTCTAAGACTAGATGTGACCAATCTAAGTCTAAGAGTAGTTGTGACCAATCTAAGTCTAAGACTAAATGTGAACAATCTAGGTCTAAGACTAGATGTGACCAATGTAAGTCTAAGACTAGATGTGACCAACCTAGGTCAAAGACTAGATGTGACCAATCTAAGTCAATGACTAGATGTGACCAATCTAAGTCTAAGACTAGATGTGACCAATCTAAGTACAACACTAGATTTGACCAATCTAAGTATAAGACCAGATGTGACCAATCTAGGTCAAATACTAGATCTGACCAATCTAAGTCTAAGACTAGATGTGACCAATCTAAGTCTAAGACTAGATGTGACCAATCTAAGTCTAACACTAGATCTGACCAATCTAAGTCTAAGACTAGATGTGACCAATCTAAGTCGTTAGATGTGACCAATCTAAGTCTAAGACTAGATGTGACCAATCTAAGTCTAAGACTAGATGTGACCAATCTAAATCTAACACTAGATGTGACCAATCTAAGTCTAAGACTAGATGTGACCAATCTAAGTCTAAGACTAGATGTGACCAATCTAAGTCTAACACTAGATCTGACCAATCTAAGTCTAAGACTAGATCTGACCAATCTAAGTCGTTAGATGTGACCAATCTAAGTCCAAGACTAGATGTGACCAATCTAAGTCTAAGACTAGATGTGACCAATTTAAGTTCAACACTAGATCTGACCAATCTAAGTCTAAGACTAGATCTGACCAATCTAAGTCTAAGACTAGATGTGACCAATCTAAGTCTATCACTAGATCTGACCAATCTAAGTCTAAGAGTAGATGTGACCAATCTAGGTCTAAGACTAGATGTGACCAATCTAAGTCTAACACTAGATCTGACCAATCTAAGTCTAAGAGTAGATGTGACCAATCTAGGTCAAAGACTAGATCTGACCAATCTAAGTCGTTAGATGTGACCAATCTAAGTCTAAGACTAGATGTGACCAATCTAAGTCTAAGACTAGATGTGACCAATTTAAGTTCAACACTAGATCTGACCAATCTAAGTCTAAGACTAGATCTGACCAATCTAAGTCTAAGACTAG
Organism: Entelurus aequoreus; assembly: GCF_033978785.1. Taxonomy (NCBI): domain Eukaryota; kingdom Metazoa; phylum Chordata; class Actinopteri; order Syngnathiformes; family Syngnathidae; genus Entelurus; species Entelurus aequoreus. The sequence continues at coordinate 38,532,258 of NC_084743.1, forward strand.
ATGTGACCAATCTAAGTCTAACACTAGATCTGACCAATCTAAGTCTAAGAGTAGATGTGACCAATCTAGGTCAAAGACTAGATCTGACCAATCTAAGTCTAAGACTAGATGAGACCAATTTAAGTCTAAGACTAAATCTGACCAATCTAAGTCTAAGACTAGATGTGACCAATCTAGGTCAAAGACTAGATCTGACCAATCTAAGTCTAAGACTAGATGAGACCAATCTAAGTCTAAGACTATATCTGACCAATCTAAGTCTAAGGCTAGATGTGACCAATCTAAGTCTAAATCTAGATGTGACCAATCTAAGTCTAAGACTAAATGTGACCAATCTAAGTCTAAGACTAGATGTGACCAATCTAAGTCTAAGAGTAGTTGTGACCAATCTAAGTCTAAGACTAAATGTGACCAATCTAGGTCTAAGACTAGATGTGACCAATGTAAGTCTAAGACTAGATGTGACCAATCTAAGGCTAAGACTGCATGTGACCAATCTAAGTCTAAGGACTAGATGTGATCAATCTAAGTCTGAGACTAGCTGTGACCAATTTAAGTCTAAGACTAGATGTGACCAATCTAGGTCAAAGACTAGATCTGGCCAATCTAAGTCTAAGACTAGATGTGATCAATCTAAGGCTAAGACTAGATGTGACCAATCTAAGTCTAACACTAGATCTGACCAATCTAAGTCTAACACTAGATCTGAACAATCGAAGTCTAAGACTAGATGTGACCAACCTAGGTCAAAGACTAGATGTGACCAATCTAAGTCTATGAGTAGATGTGACCAATCTAAGTCTAAGACTAGATGTGACCAATCTAAGTACAACACTATATTTGACCAATCTAAGTATAAGACCAGATGTGACCAATCTAGGTCAAAGACTAGATCCGACCAATCTAAGTCTAAGACTAGATGTGACCAATCTAAGTCTAAGACTAGATGTGACCAATCTAAGTCTAACACTAGATCCGACCAATCTAAGTCTAAGACTAGATGTGACCAATCTAAGTCGTTAGATGTGACCAATCTAAGTCTAAGACTAGATGTGACCAATCTAAGTCTAAGACTAGATGTGACCAATCTAAATCTAACACTAGATGTGACCAATCTAAGTCTAAGACTAGATGTGACCAATCTAAGTCTAAGACTAGATGTGACCAATCTAAGTCTAAGACTAGATGTGACCAATTTAAGTTCAACACTAAATCTGACCAATCTAAGTCTAAGACTAGTTCTGACCAATCTAAGTCTAAGACTAGATGTGACCAATCTAAGTCTAACACTAGATCTGACCAATCTAAGTCTAAGAGTAGATGTGACCAATCTAGGTCAAAGACTAGATGGGACCAATTTAAGTCTAAGACTAGATCTGACCAATCTAAGTCTAAGACTAGATCTGACCAATCTAAGTCTAAGACTAGATGTGACCAATCTAAGCCTAAGACTAAATGTGACCAATCTAAGTCTAAAACTAGATATGACCAATCTAAGTCTGAGTCTAGTTGTGACCGATCTAAGTCTAAGACTAAATGTGACCATTCTAGGTCCAAGACTAGATGTGACCAATGTATGTCTAAGACTATATGTAACTAATCTAAGGCTAAGACTAGATGTGACCAATCTAAATCTAAGGACTAAATATGACCAATCCAAGTCTAAGACTAGATGTGACCAATTTAAGTCAAAGACTAGATGTGACCAATCTAAATCTAGGTCCTTAACATTCTAAGTCTAAGAGTCGATCGGACCAATCTAAGTCTAAGACTAAATTTAACCAATCTAAGTCTAAGACTAGGTGTGACCAATCTAAGTCTAAGACTAAATTTAACCAATCTAAGTCTAAGACTAGGTGTGACCAATTTAAGTCTAAGACTCGATGTGATCAATCTAAGTCTAAGACTAAATGTGACCAATATAAGTCTAAGATTAGATGTGACCAATCTGAGTCCAAGACTAGATGTGACCAATCTAAGTCTAAGACTAGATCTGACCAATCTAAGTCTAATACTGGATGTGACCAATCTAAGTCTAAGACTATATGTGACCAATCTAAGTCCAAGACTAGATGTGACCAATCTAAGTCCAACACTAGATCTGACCAATCTAAATCTAAGACTAGATGTGACCAATCTAAGTCATTAGATGTGACCAATCTAATTCTAAAACTAGATGTGACCAATCTAGGTCAAAGAGTAGATGCGACCAATCTAAGTCTAAGACTAGATGTGACCAATCTAAGGCTAAGACTAGATGTGACCAATCTAAGTCTAAGACTAGATGTGACCATTCCAAGTCTAACACTAGATCTGACCAATCTAAGTCTAAGACTAGATGTGACCAATCTAGGTCAAAGACTAGATCTGACCAATCTAAGTCTAAGACTAGATGTGACCAATCTAAGTATAAGACTAGATGTGACCAATCTAAGTCTAACACTAGATCTGACCAATCTAAGTCTAAGACTAGATGTGACCAATCTAGGTCAAAGACTAGATGTGACCAATCTAAGTCTAAGACTATATCTGACCAATCTAAGTCTAAGGCTAGATGTGACCAATCTAAGTCTAAGTGTAGATGTGACCAATCTAAGTCTAAGACTAAATGTGACCAATCTAAGTCTAAGACTAGATGTGACCAATCTAAGTCTAAGAGTAGTTGTGACCAATCTAAGTCTAAGACTAAATGTGAACAATCTAGGTCTAAGACTAGATGTGACCAATGTAAGTCTAAGACTAGATGTGACCAACCTAGGTCAAAGACTAGATGTGACCAATCTAAGTCAATGACTAGATGTGACCAATTTAAGTCTAAGACTAGATGTGACCAATCTAAGTACAACACTAGATTTGACCAATCTAAGTATAAGACCAGATGTGACCAATCTAGGTCAAATACTAGATCTGACCAATCTAAGTCTAAGACTAGATGTGACCAATCTAAGTCTAAGACTAGATGTGACCAATCTAAGTCTAACACTAGATCCGACCAATCTAAGTCTAAGACTAGATGTGCCTAATCTAAGTCGTTAGATGTGACCAATCTAAGTCTAAGACTAGATGTGACCAATCTAAGTCTAAGACTAGATGTGACCAATCTAAATCTAACACTAGATGTGACCAATCTAAGTCTAAGACTAGATGTGACCAATCTAAGTCTAACACTAGATCTGACCAATCTAAGTCTAAGACTAGATGTGACCAATCTAAGTCGTTAGATGTGACCAATCTAAGTCTAAGACTAGATGTGACCAATCTAAGTCTAAGACTAGATGTGAACAATTTAAGTTCAACACTAGATCCGACCAATCTAAGTCTAAGACTACATCTGACCAATCTAAGTCTAAGACTAGATGTGACCAATCTAAGTCTAACACTAGATCTGACCAATCTAAGTCTAAGAGTAGATGTGACCAATGTAGGTCAAAGACTAGATCTGACCAATCTAAGTTCAAGACTAGATGAGACCAATTTAAGTCTAAGACTAAATCTGACCAATCTAAGTCTAAGACTAGATCTGACCAATCTAAGTCTAAGACTAGATGTGACCAATCTAAGTCTAACACTAGATCCGACCAATCTAAGACTATGACTACATGTGACCAATCTAAGTCTAAGACTAAATCTGACCAATCTAAGTCTAAAACTAGGTCTGACCAATCTAAGTCTATGATCATGAACAAATGAAGCCTACTTGGATGAGTGGCTAAACTTCTTCTAAGACAAACTAAACAGTTCAATTGCGATAACCTTTTAATAGAATCTCCTAATATCGTCTCTTAATATAGTCTCTTCATATCGGCTCTTAATATGGTTTCCAAGTATAATTTCTTGCAGCAATATATGTAAACATAGAGTTTGTAGGCAGCACATCCACGAGTGTGCCAACAGTGGCACCTATTAAATAGGATGCCACCAATGAAGGCTGCAGCCCCCAAACCCCACCCTCCACACATGTTCAGAATCCTGTGGGAGAGAGATACGGCTGGGAAGCAGAGAGAGAGAGCAGTGAGGTGGAAACATGGTTGAGCATGAGAGACAAAAATAGAGCAATTAGGCGGAGAGGAAAACTCCTTGACGGAGGCTGTGAAGATTCCTTTTCTTCACAGTGTGTGGATGTGAGAACCTCGTGGATCTTCTCCTTGTTTTGTGATGCGGGAATCCACGTGGGCCTGTGACACCGCAAGGATGGCTCCAGCGGCACTGGCCCGAATTGTGGTTGCTGCGATGTGGACGTGCCTCACCGAGCATTCCTCTGCTGACATCCATCTGCACTAGCAAGGTAAGAATGGCACACGTGAGCTCTGATTATTATTGCAGCAGGAAGGATGTTGTATATTTGTTATTAAAAATATGAAATAAAATTAATGAGCCTAGAAAGTAGGCTAAGCACACCCCAAAGACACAAATCAATTATTTACATCCCTTTTGCTTTCCTCCACATTTGATTCACCTGGATTGTAGGAGCAGTCTGGAAAAATTCCCATATTCTATGACGTTTTTATCTTTAGTTTTTGTCCTGAAGCATCTCCTCACTAAAGGTCTCACAGTTTGACCAGAGGTCACAAAGAGGTCATAGAATTGCACATTTTAATTAGAAACATTAGAAATTGTTTACAGTACTCTTGTCACTTCTTTTTTTATTATTGTTTTGAAAATGCATATATTTTTTCCTGTAAATGTCCATTCTTAAATAAAAAGGAAATGCTTTTTATGATGGAAGATCACTTATACCTCAAAGTAAATATCTCTTAGTTACTCTATACGAAAAAGTATTGCAATGAAAGTCTGATGCAGTCATCCCTCGTTTATCGTGGTTGGTACAGGACATGACCGAAATAGAAACATTTTCGCAAATTAGGATTATTATTTAAAGGGGCATTATGATTTTAATCTGTATTTAAACACTTCCCTGTGGTCTACGTACCATCTAATGCTGGTGCTTAGATCCAAATATTGCATAGATTTAGTTTTACAGACCATTTTCAAGCTACTTTCTGACTGTCTCCTCAGGATACGCCTTTTTGTGGGCCGTCTTATTTACAGGCCGAAGTCCTTCTCCAGGCCAAGGCCGAGCCCTTCGACTATATCTCCACCCCATCAGCCATGATGTCTCGCAAAGCTCTTCGGGTAAACCGCTCTCATTGATGGAGATATCCTCGATGTAACTAAGGCAAAATATGTCACTAAAGTCTCAAATTCCAAACGGCTCATTTGGAAGAAGGCAAGATTGTTTTATAAATATCGCCGCCGTGCCTCCATGGTTCGATTTCAAATGTTCGGGACTTGTAGGGATCCCAAATACACGTTTGTACACAAAAACAGGTACCAAAGGTAAGAACATTTGGTTTTGCATAAAATGACCCTTTTAATAAAGCAAATATATTCATAAGTAGAGCAAAAACAGCTTTGGATCTTCCAAATAAGTTTTTAAACATAATTAGAGCACTCTAAAAATGGAATAACACCTATATATTCACCACTCATTTTCACCCAATATAGTAGTCTTTATTGCAGTACTCATCTGTAGCCCGGAGTATCCTCCAAGTGTCTTTGCTATGGTTGTCACCCCCTCACTATACCACCAGTATACTTAGACCAAATACTTCAGTGAAGTCTATCAAAAATGTATTATGCCAAAAACTGGTCATCTTGAGATTGTTTCTATGAAGATAAAGTAGCACAAGGATTAACGGCATGTTGTTTACAAAGCATTCCTTAACCCGGAAACGGAAATCGTGCTTGGACAAAATTTGTTGATCATCATGACATTATACTAATAGAAAATAAGACATATAATATGTAAATAAAACTCAAAATAAAATGTCATGATCCGTTGCCCGGGTCATGTTATGTTTAGTTTGGTTTATCCTGAGTTATTGTGTATTTCTGTTTCAACACTTTTGTTAGTTTTCTTCGTTGGTGTGGGTGCTGATTTTCTTCATCTGCCTCTGATTAGGGGTCAAGACGCTCACCTGCTCCCTGTCACTAATCAGAGAGCAATTTATTCCTGCCTCGTGCTACACTCTGTCTAGGCAGTTTTGCTCGCTTCATGCGACAGTTTGCGTTTGGTTACTCCTACTTGTTACTCGCCTCCTGCTCGTTCTTGTGTTAAGCTTTGCCACAGTTTCCCGTACCACCGTACCTTTTTGTGTTTTTGCCCTTGCTTACTGTAAATAAATAAGCATCTTACCGGCACACGCCTTCCTGCCGTCCTTTCTGCATCTTGGGGACACGACCACCAACCATGCGACCCAGACGTGACATAACACTTATTATTATCCCAACTGCATTCGGGCGGAAGGCGGGGTACATCCTGGACAAGTCGCCACCTCATCCCAGGGCCAACACAGATAGACAGACAACATTCACACTCACATTTACACACTAGGGACCATTTAGTGTTGCCCATCAACCTATCCCCAGGTGCATGTCTTTGGAGGTGGGAGGAAGCTGGAGTACCCAGGGGGAACCCATGCAGTCATGGGGAGAACATGCAAATGAATCAAATTATGCTTTTTTAAATGTCTTTGTTTAATCCATTTCATCATTTAATTCCACATACTGATGTACTAAAGGTTTTAAGTGTTGTATGTGCATACAAGTTAATTATTATTATTAATCAGATGAAAACATTTGACAGCCTTGGTACTTGGATATTTCAGTACCAACGCCCGTCGGCAACATTTTTAGAAGTAAAAGCTAGTGCTGCAGTCATTAGCTTTGTTATCTGACTGAAAACTACAATAGTACAAAGTACATTGAGACAAGTGTTCAAGTAAAACCGTATGTTCATTATGTACAGTAGTAGTATTTTTATGTTAGTGTTGGACTCTGGTGGACATTGACAAATATTCAATATTAATTGAATAACTATATTTAGTCATTTTACTTGCATAAACCTGCATATTTTCTTTACAGTCATGTGACATGTTCATCTTTTGTGACTCTTTTCATTACTTACATAAGAAGAGTAAATTAACAACAATAAAAGATCAAGTAAGAATATTTGTGATGTGAGCTTAATAAATGTGTGATTGTTTCAGTGTTGAAGATGATGCAATGTGTGTGTGTCTTTTAGTCTTGTGGTCACATAAACATGGCAGCCATACAGCCTCTACTCATGCATACATGATCTCTGTCTTTTGCACCCACACAAGTATATTTACTCAGTGCGCACACGCACACACACACACACACACACACACACACACACACACACACACACACACACACACACACACACACACACACATTCTCACGCATGCGCCCAAAGCTTTTCAGCTTAATGTAGGTCACAGTAAGCACACAAAGGTATTCTAGTCCACACACATTCATCTTTAAATATAATTTGTTATCAATATTACGTGCCGTGTGCTCCAGTCTGGCTTGATAGAGCTCTGCTTTTTCTACTCCTTATGGACATGTTGAAATGTAAAACTAAACATGTGATGTTCCAAACTGTAACTGTATGTATGTTTTAAAAAAACTATAACCATAGCCACCTAAGTCTCGATGAAGAGCATATTTTATACTTGTATGCTCCTCTGATATCATTTAGTTTGACAGTGTATCATTCAAGTAAAAGCATAGAAATAGAGGAGCTTATTTACGCACATCCTTCTATAAATATCTCTGTTCTCTCTCTGCTCTCTTTGCAGTTTCTTCCTGTACAGACTGATGTCACCAAATTGTCTTAAGCATAACAAGATACTTTGGCTATATGAATCTGTTTTACTGCCTCTTAATATCGCCTCATGATATTGTCCTTTTAATATAATCTCTTAAAGTACCAGTAGAATGGAAAAACAAGTTGCCTCTACTTTGAAGCTATTATCATACATACAGTTTCTGATTTCAGTGTTTCCCACACATTCATTTATTTGTGGCGGCCCGCCACGAAAGAATTACGTCCGCCACAAATAAAAAAAAAAAATTTAAAAAAAAAAATATATATATATATATTTTTTTTGTCCTCTCCAGCTTCTCAGGCAAATCATATAGTTGATGTAGATGCCCATATCGGCTGTTCAGATTTACTTTACAAAAGAGAAGTGTAGGATACTTCTCTTGTTGCCTTATTTGTATTTGACTTTATTAAATGTATTTATATTAGAAACACAACATGTGTACATAACAAAGAGTGCAAAGTCTGCAGGCAGTAGGAAACACATGGTTAAGTGTAGGGAGTAAAACTGATGGCAGTCTAAAGTTCAAGATTTTTGGAGCTCTTTGTTCAGTGGATCAGATGTTTGATGAAGCTCTGTGTCTATATACCACCACTACTGTTTTTTGTTTATTTGTTACTGACTGTGGCAGGACACCTCTGCCTCTGTTTCACTTTATGTTGCTGGTAAATAATATGGTTGTAGTAGTAGGCTAAAGTTAAATTATTTAGTATGCACTAATTAAAGGGGCAGAGCTTAATGAGACATTTTAGCTTTTATATTTTATAAGATATATTTTTTGTAAGAACCACAATTAATAAATATTTTTCAGTGAATAACTTATTGTTCAAATCTGTATATAAATATGTACATAAAGTGTTGTAATTATTTTGTAAAATGGATGGATGGATGGATGGATGGATGTTTAAAACCAAACTGTTATTAATTAGTAAGTATACATTTTTTGAGCCTTTTTAGAGAAAATCATATCATTGTAGTAAATTATGCAAATTACTCAATTATGTCATGGTGACCACGCCCATAGCCACGCCCCCACCGCCACAGGTATCTTGGCAGTTTATGGGAAACACTGGATTTATAACATATAATGAATATAATGACACCGAAAGATGTACAAAGTTTCAGAGTAATTTATAAGGTTACCTCTCAAACGTGCCAGACGCCATCGAATGTGAGAATTCGCTCATTCCAGTCAGCTACGAGGACGAACTGCTGTGAGGTTGAGACCCCGTTGAGGATGACAAGCAAGCAGATGAGCTTCCCTGAAATGGTTTCTCAGAGTTTGTGCAGAAATTCTTTGGTCATGTAAGCCAATTGTTGCAGCAGCTGGTCTCAGACGATCATGGAGGTGCACCTGCTGGATGTGGAGGTCATGAGCTGGTGTGGTTTCATGTGGTCTGTGGTTGTCAGGCCGATTGGATGTACTGCCAAATTCTCTGAAAAGCCTTTGGAGACGCCTTATAGTAAAGAAATTAACATTCAATTCACGGGTAACAGCTCTGGTGGACATTACTGCAGTCAGCATGCCAACTGCACACTCCCTCAAAACTTGTGACATCTGTAGTATTGTGCTGTGTGATAAAACTTCACATTTCAGAGTGGCCTTTTATTGTGGGTAGCATAGGGCACACCTGTGCAATAATCATGCTGTTTATTCAGCATTTTGATATACCACATGAGGTGGAATGGATTATCATGGCAAGGAAGAAATGCTCACTAACACCGATTTAGACTGATTTGAACAATATTTGAGAGGAATATTGTATATAGTATGTCTATGTTGTCCATATTATGTCTATAGTAAAACTTTTAGATTTTTGAGTTCACCTTATGGAACATGGGAGCAAAAGCATAAGTGTTGTGTTTATATTTTAGTTTAGTTTATACGTATATATTGCTGAGCCGAAGCACATGTTGAGTGAGTCAGCGCGCGCACATAAAGCGCATACAAGCAGAAACAGACTGGAGAAAAATAATGGCAAAAAACTATTCTACTGGTTAGCAAAGAAGATGAGAGAAGCGCAATATAGAGGTATTTGATTGGGCTTTAAAACTAACGATAAAGGTGACGCTTTAAACATGGGAGTGCCACGCTGCAAGTGTGCACACTTTAAGACAACATGCCTCGCCGAAAGTATTGCACTCAAACTTAAGTGAACATTTAAACAGGAAGCATCTAGAGCTGCACAAGGAGTTGAAAGAGCGACAGGTAATAATGTAGTTAACTCCCCTGCTGTGCACATACTGTAGATAGATAGATAGATAGATAGATAGATAGATAGATAGATAGATAGATAGATAGATAGATAGATAGATAGATAGATAGATAGATAGATAGATAGATAGATAGATAGATAGATAGATAGATAGATAGATAGATAGATAGATAGATAGATAGATGGATAGATAGATAGATAGTACTTTATTGATTCCTTCAGGAGAGTTCCCTCACGAAAATTAAAATTCCAGCAGCAGTGTACAGAATTGAGATCGAATTTAAAAAGTCAAAAGTAAATAATGGGGGTATAAATGGAAATAAAATAGAAAAATATTACAATAGAATAAAAGTAAAAAGCAACAATGAGAACAAAAATATACCAGTAAAATAAGAATATAACAAGAGAAACTAGGCAGTAGTGACCATGTTATGATAAAGTATTGCACTGTTATTGTTTTGCATCCCCGTTCATTCTAATACCCATGCACACAGCTGGTTGGCCTGTTGCCAATTATTAGCACATTCAAAACCACCCACGTAATGATACTAATGCAAGGGAAATTAAAATGACTGAATTTTGTAAAAATCCCACAATTTCATTCATGTTTTACCTGCTGCATATCTTATCTGTGTACTTTTAGCCATAGTATTTTTTTTAGAATGTATAAATTATTGTATTTGTCTGAAAGCATAGAGCAAGAGTGGCAATCATAAATCATGAAGCATTTATTTAATACATTGCCAGTAAAGTTTTTCGTTCTATTCTAACTTAAATCTACATTATGGCAGGCTATATGTACCGGTAATATATAAAAGTGTAAATTGTTCTTTGAGTGCAATAAAAAAAAAAGCCCAGTGTCGTTATTGCTTTTTAAGATTTATTTTAATCTTCTAAAATTGTTCTGGGAGTGCAACAAGGAACATATGTTTATTGTATCGTAAGATTTTCAGTAAAAATTAAGCCAATAATTAAATTTTTGTGATCCTCTTTATTATATCGACATACATTTTGGTACAGGTACCAAACTATTGGTATCAGGACAACCCTAATTTAAATATAAATATAAATATAATGCTAACTTTCATCAGTGAATGTGGAACAGCTAATTTTGCAGCCTTAGTCATATAACTTGATACTCGACACATGCCAACAGCTAACATGCTAACATTAGCATGCTAACTACTTTAGCTAAATTTGCAGCCGTTCACCTCACTTTATGTATCTTGCAAATATTCTCACTGTTACCATTACAACATGCCAACGTTAGCATGCTAGTATTATTGTTTACAATACTTTAGCCAACTAGACAGACAGACAGGCTTTATTATAGTCCATTCTTAACATGTACAAGACACATACGAACTGAAATTACATTTAGTCAACGTTCTAATGTATTGCATTTTATATTTTGCATGTAACCTGCCTCAAACCATATCCATACCATTGCTCTATTTTTTTATAACTAAATGTTTGATAAGCAACATGGCACGTACAACATCACCAGTGAACCACTTATGAATGTTTGTCAACAATCTTAAATCCTTTCTCAAGTAACCGTTTTAAGAGCAATTAAGCAACCCATTGTGTATTTATCATTAATTTATTCAAAGCTCCAGAATATAAAAGGATGTTGTTCAGTAGAGTGGTCTTATTAAGGGTTTGTTTGTGTATGTACATCAATGGTGGAGTTGGCACAATAATTGCACACGGATTGTCGTGGGCTGGTCTGGATCAAAATCCACGGCTGGATTTGTGTCCCAGTCCAGTTTAAGCCTGTGTCTTTATACGTAGTGCACATGTGTGTTACTGTGTACGTTGTTTGATTGTTCATAATAACATTTTGTGATTTAAGACACTTCGTATTGTTCCCATTTTTTCTGTACCCCAGCATTTTTTCATTTAGTGGCACTGGAGCTCCTAGTGAAAAAGCTAAGCGAGCCCAGCAAGCGGCCAGGGGGACTCAACTCGCCTTCCTCCCAAAGATGGAGGAGGGGGGTTCATTAGACTGTGAGATTAATTGTAAAATCAGATTCCATCAAATCAAAACGTCAAATAGTCGACTATTCTAAGACACCCCTTGTGGTAACAGATGTCTATTTCTCCCTGCAACCACTAATGAGAGATTTTCTGCAGAACTTTACTAACGGTTAACACTTGGAAGACTGATGGAAGTACAGTTTTCCCTCACAAGTTATGATTAGGGACCAGGTGAAGAATTCAGGCCCAAAAACTGATAAACGCCATTTGAGCTGTGAGTACCACAACATAGTTTACACCATTCTCTACCAGGAGGTAAAATCGTACCCCCCCCCCCCCCCCCCCCCCCCCAAAAAAATAAAAAAAATAACCCTGACTTATCTTTTGCATTTCACTGTTGAATATTCCATTTTATTTGAGAAACTATCACCATCACTTTGGCACAAACAGACAAATCCTCAGACCAATCAATGCATCAAAACTTGATGAAGTCATCCAACATCAGCGCCCATGTTTGCTCACTTTGTGTCTATTTTGCCGTGATTTGTAACTAAATTAAAGTAACTTTGATGAAATCAGTGAGTGTGCGGTGCCCTCGCCTACTGGTCGCAAAAAGAAATGCTGCACTCATAAATCTTAGCACTGAGCAAGAAAGGTCGACACAGTACGGTCGCAAAAACTATATCTATTGCGTGTGTGCATAACGTGCAGGATACATGTGAAGCCATCACTCTGAGTGAATTGTGTTTACTCTGCTGTTGTTGTCTTGTGATGCAGCTGCATTGACATTAATGAGGTCATGATGGAGCGGTCAATGTAAACCCTGTCAAGGGATCGCCCACAAAAGTTTGTTTGGATTAAATGAAATCATTACATTGACGGAATTAAGCATTCCTCTGAAAAAAAAACCCCCAAAACAAAACAAAGAAAAAAAATATATATATGTTTTCACTATTTTTAGTGCTAGGTTGGAAACAGATAGGATTAGTCTGTTTGCAAAAAAAATATTGTTTGGAGTTATCTGTTTTTGCTAAAACAAATATTAAAAAATTGTACTAAATTAACACAATTTCAGCTGGATTGGCTGTTTCAAGAAAAGCGCCACAAAAAAACATTATTTACTCAAAACAAAGAAAATAGATTTGTTTTTGCGTCTGAGCTCTTTGAATGTAAAATGTAGTATAACAGTCTTAACATTTAGGGTTTGGTGAAAGCACAAATTAAAGTGGAATGTTCTTTAAAAAAAAAGACTGATAATTTAAAAACTTTCGTTATTTTTGGTGGCATTAATGGGGAACTGCACTTTTGTTTTTTTTAATTTTGCCTATCGTTCACAGTCATTACGAAAGACATGACGGTGGATGGCTTTAAAAAAAAAAAAAAATTCTGAATAAAAGTCTGCTTACAGCGGAGCCGGTGGGAACTCCACTATTTTGCCCATAAAATCCTTTAAATAAAAATCCAAAAAACGTCAACAATACTGAAATTCCATTTCGTGATTTGAATATTAACCAAGTATTTGTGATGTTGTTACAGACAAGTGCTAATTCACTAATGCAGCTGCACCGTGGTCACAAGCGTCTGTGCCGATATTTACATCATCGAGTGGTCTGCTGCTTCCTTGCTCCCTGTAAGTTTATTAGAGATCATAAATCATGCCTCTCACTTGCACAGAAGACATCTGAGTAGATACTTCGACAAGTTGGTACACTTTGACAGCCATTTAGGACAGATATGCATTACTTACACATAAGTACACACATACATCCACACACTTAGTTACAATCTAGTTTAGTATGTCCACTGTGTAGTTTGTCACTTGGAATGTGCGTGTGGTCGGGTCAAAGGAAAAAAATATAAAAATTCTTAATCATTTGAAGAGCATGCAAGCAGACATTGCTTTACTACAAGAGACTCACCTCTCCAAGTCCGATACCTCCAAACTGCATTCATCGCAATACCCACACACATACTTTGCTAGTTACAACTCCAAACAGAGAGGCGTAGCCATTCTCATTAGTAGAAAGGTCAACTTTACATTCCATAACTCCATTACTGACATAGAGGGAAGATACATCATTCTTAATATTTCTGTTGACAGGAGAAACTTATGTATCGCCAACATTTATGGTCCAAATGTTGATGACCCCTCCTTTTTTCACACTTTCTTCTCTTCACTTTCTCCTCACTCAAACCACTGCTTGATTCTAGGAGGGGACCTCAATTTAGTATTTCATCCAAATATAGATCAGTCCAGAGTGACTGGGAGTCACCGTGAGTCTCAGTCAGTGGTAATACTTAAGCAATATATGAACGATTATAGTCTTTGCGATGCCTGGCGTTCTTATCACAGCACTCTTAGGGAATACACTTATTTTTCCCCAGTTCACCACTCATTCTCTCGCATTGATTACTTTTTAACTAGTAGCTCAATTTTATCTGACATCTCAAACATTCACATCCATTTTATCATCATCAGTGACCATACACCTGTCTCACTTTCCCTCACTAACAAAACTATCACTGCACCTATAAAACAATGGAGACTTAATACATCATTGCTAAAAGACCCAGATTTCCTAAACCATTTTGAGAAAGAATGGACAGATTTTTTAGATTTTATTGATCAACCAAAAATCACGGCGTGCGTTCTCTGGGAGGCCGCGAAAGTAGTTATGCGAGGAAAAAGAATTTCTTATTCATTATACAAGAAAAAAAAGGAACGTTTACTAGAGCAGGAACTTGAAAATGAAATAAAAATATTAGAAAAAGCTTATGCGAACTCACAAAATGAACATACTCTGAACAAACTGAGAAAACTCAAATTAGATTTAAGATAAATAATTGATAAGAAAAGTCAATTCCTGCTCCAGAGGTTACGCTTAGAAAAATTTGAACATGACAATAAACCAAGCAAATATTTGGCTAACCAACTAAAATTAAACAAAGAAAAAAACTCTATACTATCCATTAAGAATTCAGCTGGAAACATTACGCACGTTCCTGAGGAAATTAACTCCATATTTAGAGACTTTTACAGAAACTTGTATTCACCCCAGATTGACCCATCTCTTTCAGACATTGAGACATTTCTCAATGGTATTGACTTACCTAAATTAAATACAAGGCAGGTATCAAATTTAGATCTTGCTATTTCTGTAGATGAACTTCATGATGCTCTTCAACAGATGCCAAACAATAAAGCACCAGGGCCTGATGGGTTCCCTGTGGAGTTCTACAAAACATTCTGGTCACTGCTAGCTTTGATATTTACGAAAATGGCTTTAGAGATTAAAGAAAACTCATTCCTTCCTCCAAATATGAACTCTGCCACGATCAGTCTCTTGCTAAAACCTGATAAAGACCCAACACTTCCATCCAGTTACCGGCCAATCTCCCTGATTAATGCTGATCTTAAAATTATCTGCAAAGTATTAGCTCAAAGGCCAGCTGGAGGTTGAGTAGGCGACGATGCTGGAGACGCTGGCGAAGTCGTGGGACGGCCCGCCAGGGAAGAGGAAGACGGTAGACGACGTCGTGGGCGTTGGCGCAGTCAAAGGAGCAGGCGGCTAGTCTGGCGTAGTGGACGGTGGCGCCTGCAGGCCCACCGGAGTGGATGGTGGCGTCTGCAGGCCCACCGGAGTGTATGGTGGCGTTTGCAGGCCCACCGGAGTGGATGGCGGCGTCTGCAGGCCCACCGGAGTGGATGGCGGCGTCTGCAGGTCCACCGGAGTGGATGGCGGCGTCTGCAGGCCCACCGGAGCGGATGGCGGCGTCTGCAGGCCCATCGGAGAGGATGACGGCGTCTGCTGGCCCACCAGAGAGGATGGCGGCATCTGCTGGCCCACTGGAGAGGATGGCGCCGTCTGCTGGCCCACCGAAGAGGATGGCGCTATATGTTGCAGATCCACTGGGCTGAGAAGTGGCTGTGCTTCCCCAGCTGCACAGCTACTCATAGCCCCCCCCCCCGGAACGGAAGTATTAGGACACCATTGTGTCCCAATACAAACAGCGTTGAAAAATTCCACAGTATTCTGGACAACTGTGTTAGTGAATCTTTTGCAATTTGTTTAATGAATAATGGAGACAGCAAAGAAGAAAGCTGTAGGTGGGATTGGTGTATTAGCGGCTGGCTACAGCAACACAACCAGGAGGACTTTGAGTTGGATAGCAGACGCGCTATCCGACGCTAGCCGCCAACCGCACCGATGATCGGGTGAAGTCCTTCGTCGCGCCGACGATCGCTGGAACGCAGGTGAGCACGGGTCGTGATGAGCAGATGAGGGCTGGCGTAGGTGGAGAGCTAATGTTTTTAGCATAGCTCTGTCGAGGTCCCGTAGCTAAGTTAGCTTCAATGGCGTCGTTAGCAACAGCATTGCTAGGCTTCGCCAGGCTGGACAGCTTTAACCGTGTGGTTACAGGTCCAGAGTTTGGTTCGGTGTCTCCTGATAGTAGAAGTAATAGTATTGTTGATCTTCTGTCTATCCTTCCAGTCAGGGGCATGTTTCTTCTGTTTCTATCCGCAGTTAATCACGATGCTATCACGTTAGCTCCGAAGCTAAAGTGCTTCCCCGGTGTATTGTCGTGGAGATAAAAGTCACTGTGGATGTCCATTTCGCGTTCTCGACTCTCATTTTCAAGAGGATATAGTATCCGAGGTGGTTTAAAATACAAATCCGTGATCCACAATAGAAAAACGAGAAAGTGTGGAATCCAATGAGCCCTTGTACCTAAGTTACGGTCAGAGCGAAAAAAGATACACCCTGGCGTCCTGCACTGCACTCTAATCCTTCACTCTCACTTTCCTCATCCACAAATCTTTCATCCTCGCTCAAATTAATGGGGTAATCGTCGCTTTCTCGGTCCGAATCGCTCTCGCTGCTGGTGTAAACAATGTGCAGATGTGAGGAGCTCTTCAACCTGTGACGTCACGCTACTTCCGGTACAGGCAAGGCTTTTATATCAGCGACCAAAAGTTGCAAACTTTATCGTCGATGTTCTCTACTAAATCCTTTCAGCAAAAATATGGCAATATCGCGAAATGATCAAGTATGACACATAGAATGGACCTGCTATCCCCGTTTAAATAAGAACATTTAATTTCAGTAGACCTTTAACTGCTGCTCCAGAGTCAATCAACACTTCAACTTGCACATCATTGAGCAGTATGTGTGTTCTGGGGTGTTTGGGGCAGGCTTCACCACTTCCTGAAAATACATACTGATCATCACTGCTTGATGAATCCCTGCGTGTACCACAGTCTGATGCAGTCACTCGATTTACCCGTCTGTGTTTTCCTGTTGTCCAAATGTGGTGTCTCTATTGTGATCATGACATATCTTTCTGTCTTGAGCTGATTTTCTTTTATTTGAGCGGCATACCTTTTCCACATGCATTGCAACCCTTGCTTTTTGCTGGACATTCTCCTCTCTGAGGATATCTCCTTCCACAGTTTCTGCATTCGGTGTCTTTGTTATAATTTGTATGTCCCCTCTGATCACTAACTTGTGGTTTATACTTGTGTTCAAGTGCGTTAACAGCAGCGGATGCACCTTGTTCTTGCCCTCTGCTTGCTGTTCTGATATTTCTAACGTTTTCCCAAAATTCAGCAGCGCTTCCAGCGTCATTTCAGGGTCTCTGAGCGCCCTCCTGCGGATTCTCGAGGATAAATCGATAAATAAATTCACAGTCTTTGGATAGCATGCATAATCTCGTGTGATATGGGTCCAGATTTTCTCCCGGTTGTTGTGTGGCTTTCCTAAACTTGTACACAAGATATTGAGTGTTTTTCTTAGGGGTGAAATATCCATTACGTTTTATTTTTGTTGTTTCAAAATCATCATTTTCGCCCGCAAGTGTGTCATATATGTCACGCACACGTTCCCCAGCTAAGTGCAGAAGCAAAGTTCTTTTTTTCCATCTTTCACAATGTTCATTGCAACTAGAAAGTTGTCAAATCGTTGGATCCACTTACTCCATCTTGTCCCGACTGAAGTTGGATCCATTTCCGTGTCAAACGGTAGAATAGCGGCATGGCTTGCTATGGCAGAGTTCAGCATTTTTGTTTTTACGTTGCTAGTTTCTTAGCATCCACTGTATGTTGCGAACTGGTTAGCTTTTAGCTTTATAACTCACGTTGCGAGTTGTGAATGTTCAGCATCGGAACTTCCTCCTTTCCTTTTGAACAATCTTCACACGAATGTCCATTTGAGTCCTCGTCGCCACTGTAATGTTTGTAGGTGTACTTTGTTGCTGGTTCAATATTGAGACGGTTAGATGGATTTGGATGCTTTAATCATCAACATCGCTTGCATGCACCTGTCTCATGCATCAGGCGTAACTGTTCTAACATTGTCCACTAGTGTTTTGATACGCTCTAATAAAATATTATGATCGACGGTATCGAAAGCAGCGCTAAGATCAAGAAGCAGCAACATAGATGATGCATCAGCATCAATTGTTAGCAATAGATCTTTAGTAATTTTTGTGAGGGCTGTCTCTGTAGAGTGAATTGCCCTGAAACCGGACTGTAAGGGTTCGCAGAGATTGTTAGACGCTAAGTGTTCATTTAGCTGCTGAGCAACAATTTTTTCGAGGATTTTTCGAAATAAAGGGAAGGTTGGATACTGTAATTTACCATGAGGTCAGGATCGAGGTTAGGTCTTTTGAACAGAGGATGAATAATCGCTTTTTTGAATGTGAGGGGAACAGTGCCGGAGGAAAGTGATAAGTTTATAATATTTAACACTGATGGTCCTAAAAATACAAACAGTTCCTTGATAAGTTTCCCAGGAAGTGGGTCAAGTAAACATGTTGTTTGTTTTATCCCATTTACACGCCGCAGGAGTTCCTCTAATGTTATTTCATCAAAAAGTGAGAGACTATTTTGGATGGCCATATCCGTCGTATATACATTTATATCTGTGATAATATAACCCAGTTGGAGTTGGGATGCGTTGTCTTTAATCTCCTTTCTAATGAGTTCAATTTTCTTATTAAAGAAATTCATAATGTCATCTGCCAAGTGGGTGGAGCTACTAGGAGGAGCTCCTATTTGGGTGAGCAATGCTACTGTACTGAACAAATATTTAGAATCATTTTTGTTGAAGCGGATGAGATTTGAGTAGTAATTAACTTTAACTAAGGTAAGCATGTGTTTATAAGTTATTAAACTATCACTCCATGCTTGATGGAAAACTTAAAGTTTAGTCGCACGCCATTTGCATTCCAACTTTCTACATGATAGTTTAAGTAATATACTTACATCATTTATATAAAACCTTAATGGAGGTGTTTGGATGTTTTTTAAGGTCTTTGTAGTCGGAATTGCGTGGCTCCCATAGGCTCTATTGTAAGCGGACTTTAGATCGCATTTAATATTTAGAATGCAAAAAAAACAAACATCCATCGTCATGTCTGTCATAATGATTGTGAACGGTAGGCAAAACATTTTTTTAAAAGTGCAGTTCCCCTTTAAGAGAAATTGTTTTCTGTTGATGCTCAAGGCAAGCTTAGTTTGAGTCTGTCTGTCTAATTACTTCCTTGTCAGTTGACGTGCTTACAAGTGAAGTGTACACACAGAGTGCATTGAAAATCTGTACAAACATGATACTGTATGTAGCAACTCTGCATTAATAAAGAGCAAGTGTGGTATGTCATGGCAAGTGTAAAAGTATTGTGTCCTTCTTTTTCATGTTCTCAGCATTGGAGCATTGAAGCACTGAAGCAGTCTAATGGATACAATAGAAGACGATAG
>NC_084743.1:38556900-38569400 GCF_033978785.1 Entelurus aequoreus
TATTGCAGTTAGTTCCTGCACGGGTTCTGTCTTTTAATGGCACAATATCAAGGAGTTCTTCTTTTATCACACAATCATTTGACACAGACTGTGCAATTATTGCTAACTGAGGCAATATTGAACATTGTAGCCGCAATGACAACTCTCATCCAATGCGACACTAAAATACTCACATGCTTGAAGGTGAGAGTGCAACTGTGATTCAATAGCCGTCTTAATGTCTGATATTCTGTGTTCAACAGTGTGGCGGGACAGTTGGACTTCTGATACCCTTCTTTTTAATTTGTTGTCTTCAAGAGACAAGATTTCAACAGCGTCACTGAGGCATTTTTAACAAAGTCGCCTTCATTGTATGGCTTTTTAGCCTGTGCAATGTTCCAAGCCAGTTGATATGATGCAAGCTTTACGGTCTGTGAGTGCTTCGTAAATTTTTGGAAAAACTGTTTCTGCTTTTCTGCCTGACTTTTCAAAGTGGCCAACTTGTGCTTGCAAAGTTCTGTCCCTTTTGGAAATTCCTGGTCGATGTTAGCATGGAGTGAGCTAAAGTGACGCTGAAGATTCGAAGCTTTGAAATGCGCTAATGACGGCTGACCTATAAGGCAGAATGGTTTGCTATTACGTTCAACAAAAAAATATAAACTCTCCCACACTGTTAAACTGTCCTGTGTTCTTCATATTTTCGTTTTGCTGTGCTTCTTTTCCCTGCCATTTTGAGAGCGAACTTGTCACAAATAGTTTACTACTGTGATCTCACGCACATGCACATTTGACGTCACTCAAACCGGCTTCGGCTTCTTATTCTTATTCTTATGTGCAACTCAAACCGGCTTAAGCCGGGCGAAAAAAGTAATTATTATTATAATATAGTATTGTAATACAAGTATTTCCTTTTTTTTCGTGATGATCACGATCATGAAGAGGCCGTGTGTTGAACGCCACGGTGTTTTACAAGCTAGATTTTGAGAAAACACCCTCTTTGTGCTGAACGTAAGTCAATGACGCGGCCGTGTGTCTCGGTCGCGCTGCATTTTGGGAAATGTAGTGTTTTCGTCCAGGCGAACACCAGGGACAGTAGATATACTACAGTACAGTAACACAGCAACATGGGCCTCCGACATCAAAGAGTTTGTCGCGTCTACACCTCGTGGGCACTAATATATATATTTTTTAATTTTAATATTTTAATATTTTAATTTTTTAATTTTTAATTTTTAATTTTTAATTTTTAATTTTTAATTTTTAATTTATTTATTTATTTATTTATTTATTTATTTATTTATTTATTTATTTATTTATTTTAATTTATTTTTTTCTAATAGAGTTTGAGCCACATGAAACCAGCCAAAGAGCCGCTGAGGCTCGCGAGCCGCGGGTTGGCTAGCCCTGTCCTAGCAGGTTAAATATAAGATAAGTAATCAAAACAAAGGCACATTTACTTAGACCAGGGGTGTCAAACTCATTTTACCTCAGGAGCCGCATTGAGGAAAATCTGTGCACACGCGCCCGCGTGGCATCAAAACTAAAAAATAAAGACAACTTCAGATTATTTTCTTGGTTTTACTTTGGCCAAAAGTAGAACAAACACATGCTGAAAATATTAAAATAAAAATATAGAAAAAAATACAGACGGTAGTAAGGTTTAGATCCATGAAAGACAGAAGAAAGTGAATTAATGTTTATAACTGAATAAATTTACATACGCATAAAAATGTGTTTTCTTTTGTATTATTTTTTTTTAATGAATTAAGTAACGATAATGACAACCTAGACAGTGATATATAACTGGATAATGCATACGTTTATCATTTGTTTTAAAAAATGTACTGTGGTACCCCATATTTATGACTTGATGGGGTCCCTGGGACATTTTGAAAATTCGTAGTGCCAACACTGATGGAGTATTGGTGCGTGCAAAACAGCAGCAGGCGGCTGTGGCCTGCGGGCTGGTTCTAATACTAATCAAATAGCATCCATATATAATTCATTCGGATATGGCCCGCGGGCCTTGACTTTGACACATAGGACTTCGACGATAACACATTTAACTGACATGTTAGTTAAAGTATAACTACGAGACGAAAATGTTGACAAACATATTTAATATCGTCTTGTCAATGGGTGGGACCATACTTGCCAACTCTCCCGATTTTTCCGGGAGACTCCCGAATTTCAGTGCCCCTCCCGAAAATCTCCCGGGGCATCCATTCTCCCGAATTTCTCCTGATTTTCACCCGGACAAAAATATTGAGGGCGGGCCGTGATGGCACTGCCTTTAGCGTCCTCTACAACCTGTCGTCGTGTCCGCTTTTTCACCATACAAACAGCGTGCCAGCCCAGTCTGCGGCTTCTGCAGACACACGTAAGCGACTGCAAGACATACTTGATCAACAGCCATACAGGTCACACTGAGGGTGACCGTATAAACAACTTTAACACTGTTGCAAATATGCGCCACACTGTGAACCCACACCAAACAAGAATGACAAACACTGTTCGGGAGAACATCCGCACCATAACACAACATAAACACAACAGAGCAAATACCCAGAATCCCTTGCAGCCCTAACTCTTCCGGTTAGGGCTACCACCAAACCCTGCCCCCCCAACCTCGCCCACCTCAAACCCCCCCCCCCGCCCCCCCATCTCCCGAATTCGGAGGTCTCAAGGTTTGGAATACATCCAAACACAGCTCTTTAATGGCGTAAATTGAAAGAGGGGTGAGGGTTAGTTTTATACGAGAGCCAATCAGATGCTTTTGTTTGCGAGATAAGGAAGTCACTGCCAAAACCAAAATGTGTGGCTTTAGCATGTTCCACATCGTAACATGTGTACACCTGGGAGAAAGTGAAGAGGACACATTTAATTTTTACTGCTATGATGTCATAAGCAGGCGAGTCATCGATCGTGACATCGACATAACTTTAAGTCATGTCTAATTTTTGCTGCTATTGCGCCAAAATGTGATTCCGTGCCAAAAATCGATTCCCGCCGCCACAGCGCGGGAGTACGTACCGCTTTCGGGCTTCATCAGTCCACAACTGATTAACATACACCGATGTTGATGTGCTAAAATGTGACGGGGGTAGCGGATTAAATGGAAAAGTGGAAGAATTACCACCTTCAGATTCTGTGGTTCTCGGGTGGAGAGCAGTGCTACAATGATCAAAGATGCTACACAAAACGGGTCCCAGAGGTAAATGCAGTTTATTCTTTTAAAACGGTCGCTGCCCCCTAAAACTATACTAAAACTAGGGATGTTAAAAAGTCTATTGTACGAGAAGGAGTCTCTTGAGGAACGCAAGCCCAGTATTTTCCAGTGGGGGGGAACAGCCACGCGAATCTTGACGTCTGCTATGAATTCCCTCGATGCCGGGGCCTCAAATGTCCAAGTCGACGTCTGTAAAGACACAAAAATGGAGGGCCAAAAACGTGTACGCTCCCCACGTATCTCCCTGAGCGCCATAGCCGTATTTGCCACCAAAGTGTCCCTACTATTCTCAACTGGTACTCACACGGGAGGCAGAGCTGCTCGCTCTGCCGCTGCGTGTATTCCACGTCGCAACACTCTGGATTTTCCCAGGACTGTCCAACGAATTTGGGTCCGTCGCTTGCTGCGTCGTCAACGGTCAATTGTTTCCTCCTGTCGTCCTCTGTGCGTGCAACGTGAAGTCCCCAAGGTCCGAAAGATCAGAGTTGCACAGAGGTGCACGTGCCAGCCGACCTCCGCTCCATCAAACTCCTTTTCTTCAGGAGTGACGCCCCTCCTCACCGCTGCCCTGGCCATGTGTGTGCTCCCATTCGCCAGTAAAATTGTCACTCAAATAAAAAACAGGGCTCGACAGGTGCGGGAAATTAGGTCCATCAGTGACTACAGGGTAGAAGTAACTTTAAAACTCAGCACGCTAAAACAAAACAAAATCAATAAAACCAATCAATAAAAAGCATGCACAAAAAACCAACAAAATATATAACATGCATAAAAACAATAGAATCCACTTCTACCCTGTGACTTCCCCCCCATAGTTTAATGGTAGCAGTCCCTGCTACATCCTGTGCTTCAGTCCCTGTACCGCACTGGGGTCTGTTCCAGATTTGTCCTTGTGTAGCGTCGTGGGGCAACTTCAGGTTCCATGTTTACAGGGGGCATGGCTCCTGGGTCAGGTTGATCAGAGTCTCTTTGATCCGTTCTCTGACTGGTGGGACGTCGCCTTTGTGGATGCGATGCTGTACCAGGTCTGTACCTCCGAAGTTCTCATCGTATTGGGCAAACACTCATTCCCACTTCAGCAACAGGCCGCGTAGCTCTTCCTGTTGCTTGTCGGACAAAACAGATCGGTTAGTGAGGTCGATCACCTCTTGGCAGCTCCTGTCCCTGCTGGAGAGTCGTCACATCCACAAATGCCACCTCAACAACACAGTCATCCTTCATTGATCGTTCAGATCCTGAAGTCTGTGCACATCAGCTTCATCCACGTGGTATAGCCCGCCGAGCTTCTGGTACCGACTTAGAGTTACACAATATGGATGTGGGTAGCAAACTCTCACGGAGACTCTGCCCTTTTTTACCACTGGTAGCATCCCGGCCATTCCCACGTTGGTACCCAGCAGGGCTTGCATCAGGGCACAGTAGTCGGTTCCTTCTGGGCCCATCCCCACACCAGCACCTTTCTTCTTGGGGGGACTTTGATGATGCGTCGGCCAGCCGGCCGCACATTTCCAAGCAGGCCATCCTCCTCCATAGTAGTCTCAATGCGTTGGCATGTGGCAAAGGCGTCCCTCCAAACTCGCTGGTTCTGCAGCTTCTGTGGTGAGAAGGCAGACTCCTCTGGGTATTTAAAGGCCTACTGAAACCCACTACTACCGACCACACAGTCTGATAGTTTATATATCAATGATGAAATCTTAACATTGCAACACATGCCAATACGGCCGGGTTAACTTATAAAGTGCAATTTTAAATTTCCCGGTAAACTTCCGGTTGAAAACGTCTAGGTATGATGATGTTTGCGTGTGACGTCAATGGTTGAAGCGGAAGTATTCGGACACATTGTATCCTAATACAAACAGCTCTGTTTTCATCGCAAAATTCCACAGTATTCTGGACATCTGTGTTGGTGAATCTTTTGCAATTTGTTTAATGAACAATGGAGACTGCAAAGAAGAAAGCTGTAGGTGGGATCGGTGTATTAGCGGCTGGCTGCTGCAACACAACCAGGAGGACTTTGAGTTGGATAGCAGACGCGCTATCCGACGCTAGCCGCCGACCGCATCGATGATCGGGTGAAGTCCTTCGTCGCGCTGTCGATCGCTGGAACGCAGGTGAGCACGGGTGTTGATGAGCAGATGAGGGCTGGCGTAGGTGGATCGCTAATGTTTGTAGCATAGCTCTGTCGAGGTCCCGTAGCTAAGTTAGCTTCAATTGCTCCATTAGCAACAGCATTGCTAGGCTTCGCCAGGTTGGACAGCATTAACCGTGTGGTTACAGGTCCAGTGTTTGGTAGTATTGTCGATCTTCTGTCTATCCTTCCAGTCAGGGGCTTATTTCTTTTGTTTCTATCTGCATTTAAGCACGATGCTATCACATTAGCTCCGTAGCTAAAGTGCTTCGGCGATGTATTGTCGTGGAGATAAAAGTCACTGTGAATGTCTATTTCACGTTCTCGACTCTCATTTTCAAGAGGATATAGTATCCGAGATGGTTTGAAATACAAATCCGTGATCCACAATAGAAAAAGAAGAAAGTGTGGAATCCAATGAGCCCTTGTACCTAAGTTACGGTCAGAGCGGAAAAAGATACGTCCTGCACTGAACTCCAGTCCTTCACTCTCACGTTCCTCATCCACGAATCTTTCATCCTGGCTCGAATTAATGGGGTAATCGTCGCTTTCTCGGTCCGAATCGCTCTCGCTGCTGGTGTAAACAATGGGGAAATGTGAGGAGCCCTTCAACCTGCGACGTCACGCTACTTCCGGTACAGGCAAGGCTTTTTTTATCAGCGACCAAAAGTTGCGAACTTTATCATCAATGTTCTCTACTAAATCCTTTCAGCAAAAATATGGCAATATCGCGAAATGATCAAGTATGACACATAGAATGGATCTGATATCCCCGTTTAAATAAGAACATTTCATTTCAGTAGGCCTTTAAATATAGCCTTCCAACATGCAGTTACAACATTCATTCCGATGATGAGTGGGTGTATGCAGTGCTCATCCTTCATGATACCTCGTCCTGGTATCTTGAGGTCTTCGACTACCAGGTCGAACACAGCATAGCTTGTGTACAGGATGTCGAGGCCATTGGCTGTGTCACGCCAATTTTCTTCCCATTACAAAAACCTTCCTACCCCCCATTTACTTCCGGGGTCATTTCCTCTTACGTCATTTCCTCTTACGTCATTGACAGCGATCGATAGCACTTCGTTTGACTCTTTTTTATAATACAGCGTTAACAAAACGTCTGTATTAATCGGACAAGTATTAATCTGACAAATTAACTTGAGGATATTCCTGACTGCACATTTGACTCGTGGACATATGCGGAAATGAATAACAGTGTACAATAAGTTAATTCATTGTCAATCAACATTATAAAACTTTATTAAAACTAAATGTATTCGTTAAATTCAGTTTTTTTTAGTTCTCTGTGTAAGTGAACTAAATTAAAATGACATTTATGTGCACATATGTACCTCAGTGAAGTCAGATGACCTGTGGTCAGACAAACAACAATATTTAGAATAAGAACATAAAAATAAAGAAAAACCTTGGGTATTTCTTCAAGACTTTAAAATTAGGCAAAAAACTGCAATGTAAAATGATTTTTTATTGTTTACAAATGTTTTGTTCCAAACATTGCGCGAGCTGCACCTAAAGAATGGGGAACACATATAAAGGACAAAGCGTCAATTATAATCACAAGTGGTGGTCACCTCAGAAGTAGACATGTTATAGTGAAAAGCTCTTAAACCACATCAAGGTACAAACCAATAAAGGTTATTAGATTATTATTTTTGAACCAGTTATATTTTTCCCCCAGCTTACATATTTCTCCAATCATTTTTTTTTATGGAGCAACATAGGTATGATACAATTTATTCACTTTTGTGTCATGGCATACCAGTACTGTATTCAGTTATTCTTTGATGACGCAGTCGATGGCCTGGACTGAGTTTCTGGATACCCTAAACACTGGCTGAAGAATGCCCTGCAATAGGCCGCTCGCCTTGTCTGTCCAATAACAGAACCTCTGGCCATGCCTTTGGGGAAATTGAAGAAAAGCTCTTCAGATTACAGTTACTAATCCATCCATCCATCCATCCATCCATCCATCCATTTTCTACCGCTTTTCCCTTTTTAGGGTCGCGGGGGGTCGCTGTAGCCTATCTCAGCTGCATTCGAGCGGAAGGCAGCGTACACCTTGTACAAGTCGCCACCTCATCGCATGCAGTTACTAATCACGATAAACAATACATCAGATATTTCAAGAAGTTGTCCTACCCTTCAATGCCAAAGCACTCCATTAGAAGGACACACCACCAATGCCGGATTGACTGCATGTCCAGCTAGAGCAGATATAACAATGAGTTCATTATTTTTACCTCTCAGAGTCGCTTATTTTGAAATCTTTTAAATATCTAAATACTTACCACACTGTAGTGAAAAGTAGTGTCCGTACAGAGCCAGAGGGAGTACTAAAAATAGAAAATAGTCATTTTTCTGAGCACATGTAATAATTGTGTAATGAAAAAAATATTTTTCTACTTTGTAATAATCTACTAAATTTATGAAAAGAGCTGTCAACATCAATACTGGAAATGTGATGGATAGGAATATCTCTGGAAGAAATAATTGCAACCAAATATTTTTGTAATTTGATACTGTGTTTCACATCATTGTGGGGGAAGTTTAACCTACTCTTCTTCTTTAAAAATGCTCAACTTACCATGAGCATGAAAACAACACAGTCATTCCCCGAGGTCTGGCGTGGGATCTCCTGGTAATACACATTATCACCATGAAAATGTATACAGCCTTTGGGTTTACTACAAGAAATGTATATTTTATAGAGTAAACCTATTACCTGCATGTCTTTTCCAGTGAGCTCACTCCAGCTTCCTGGGACGATGTGCTGCGCAATGCTCCTGCAGTAAAAAAGCCAAATGTGAATAAAATAAAATGCAATAAGCCACTTGGCATATTAAAACATGAAGACAAATTGTAAATAAACAAGTGAAAATTCTATTATAACACTGCCAAAGCATGAACAAAATCACGTTTCACCAGTACTGGTCCATGACTCTGTGGTTGGGGACCCCTGTTGCACACCACTGGAACATGGCTAGAATGGGAACATAGCCGAAAGAAGAACATGTCTAAAACATGAGCATAGCGGGGAAGGGAAAGATGACTAGAACAGAACCATAGCCAAAACCAGAACATGGCTGGAACAAAAAGTGGCCAAAATGGAACTGTGGCCAGGATTATTATAAAGGGACCTAAAGATGGCTCTGTACACCTCATCACCAAAACCAGATGGCCAAAGGGCAAACTGAGAGTCCAGCAAGAGAATTTCTCTCTTTGCCGGCCTCAACACCAATGGTCAATGCAGAAAGAGGCATACATAATGTAATTGCACAAGAATTATAAGATATCTCCAGTATTTTTCTTTTCAACACTTACACAGAGAAGGTAATGCTCTGGCCCGTTGTGCTTGCTCCACGCTGGGAAGAGGAGTGCATCCTTTAGATGTGCATCCCTCTGTAGTAAACATTTATGAATATTTTAGAAAGAAATTTCAGATTAGTGTAGCTATTATCATTCAAATTTCATTGTACTCACTGAAGGCTTGACATTGGATCGACGTCTTTGTGCTTCCACGTTGGTACAATATACATGTTGGCAATGAAGACATATATGCCCTGTAACACTTTTGAATCCAAAAACATGAGGATATGTGAGGTTTTATATTAACCATTGAATCAGATTTTTTAATGACTAAAAGCAGCCTGTTGTGCAGCTCTAAGAAATCATACATGTCTCTGAGCAGCTTCCTGAACCAGCTGGAGGCAAGCATTTCCGATCCGTCATCACATTACAGATGTAACAAAGTTATACATATCCATAGAATAAGCAGTCAAGTGAAACAAACATAACAGTTACAGTACTGACCGTGGAGTCCATGTCACTGGACAACCCGAGAGACCAAAACTCTTCTCGGGTTAAACACACCCCTCCCTCTTTAACGATCAGTTCCATAACTGGACGATCGCAGGCCAAACATACTCGAGCTGTTCATGAGAACATTTTACATTACTCGACTTGAAGATAACCTTGGCCACTTCACAAAGCAATAAATGTATATATTTTTAATCATATACTGGCTCCAATGTCAAAATTTTACTCAATTTGAAACCTGCTCACCAGTTGTTTCTGGTCGGGGTGCGGTTCCTTTTTCCAGGGTGATGTGGGGCCAGCATATGTATGGTCCGTGAAACAATGACACTGGACCTGTGTCAATCATACAAATAGTTAGAAAGCTACATGTACGCACACATAAACACTTTTTTTCTGAAAAAGTACCTCAGTTTCCTCCGCCGATGATGAAGTCAGCATTTCAGCATCTCCTGGAAGCACAGGGGCTGAAGGGGAATCCTTTGGCCAGCCAGGGTGAGTCCCTAAATGAGAGAGGAGGCATATTATGATACAGGGGAGGGATATTAAGATCTCTGAACAAAAATTGCCTGTAAACAGCATTCAGTTTGAGAGGTTTCAGTAATGCATACGGGGTCATCATATGCTTGGGCTTTCCATCCAGGGTCTCCAGCCTAACCATATTGTTTGGAAGAATCTCCATAACTCTGTAACATCAAGGGAATGAGTTCTGGCTTGGTCATCACCAATATGACAATCATGAAACATTTTACCAGTAACATTGTGGTTAGAATTCAATATTGCATTCAAGCATGTGAGTACATTCAGACAGAATTACAATCCTAGAGTACAATAGTCAAAGACCACCATTTACTTGGTTTCCAATCAAATACTTTTTTCTTTGCAAATGTTTTCACAGATAACAATCAAACAGATGTATTGAGCTGAAAATAGAAAAAGAAAGTTACCTCTTTCTTGAATTCAGTGCCCTGGTCAGTGAGTTTTTTGGGAATGTTCTTGCTTCAACCCACTTGGGGAAATAATCGGTCAAAGTGAGACAATATCTGTTCCCCTTAGATGATTTTTTCACAGGTCCAAAGAGGTCCACACCTAGAGCATGAATTCCAGTTCTCAGTTTAGCAAATATTTGAATGTGGACTGAGTTTTTGTATAGTTGTGCGTGAAAAGGTGAGGGATGTGTGAATAAACCCACTCACCAACCATGTACCAAGGTGATACGACCGTGATGGGCTTCAGCTCAGGCGCCTCGGTCTTTAATTTTTCAAAGCGCTGGTAGTCAGGACATGTGCGCACCTAAAAGCAGTAATAAAGGGAAACATATTGTAGATATGATTTGATTCCACAACACTTTGCGACCTACTACTAACTACTAACCTGAGTGTTTCAACTAAAAATAAAAATTAAAAGCAAATATCTTCCTTCTAGGAGCTTGCTTACCCAATCCAATGTGTCCTGTGTGATGGACCGCCAATAAAACCGGGGTGCAATCTTCGCTTGCATCCTCCGTGGTCCAAAATGGCCTGCATGGGCTTTGGTTAACACAGCCACTTTCTCCTCCTCTGTCAAAATGACCCTTCTGTTCCCATGGTACAGGACCTCTTCTACACAGGACAGCAGCACACACAATATTGTAGTGAAATGGTTTCAACAATAATGTTGATTTAAAGTACAGACATTTAACAGTATTATATATTAATTAATATTAGTGAAATGGTTTCAACAATAATGTTGATTTAAAGTACAGACATTTAACAGTATTATATATTAATTAATATTAATGAAATGGTTTCAACAATATTGTTGATTTAAAGTAGTACAGACATTTAACAGTATTATATATTAATTAATATTAGTGAAATGGTTTCAACAATACCATCCATCCATCCATCTTCTTCCGCTTATCCGAGGTCGGGTCGCGGGGGCAGCAGCTTAAGCAGGGAAGCCCAGACTTCCCTCTCCCCAGCCACTTCGTCCAGCTCCTCCCGGGGGATCCCGAGGTGTTCCCAGGCCAGCCGGGAGACATAGTCTTCCCAACGTGTCCTGGGTCTTCCCCGTGGCCTCCTACCGGTCGGACGTGCCCTAAACACCTCCCTAGGGAGGCGTTCGGGTGGCATCCTGACCAGATGCCCGAACCACCTCATCTGGCTCCTCTCGATGTGGAGGAGCAGCGGCTTTACTTTGAGCTCCTCCCGGATGGCAGAGCTTCTCACCCTATCTCTAAGGGAGAGCCCCGCCACCCGGCGGAGGAAACTCATTTCGGCCGCTTGTACCCGTGATCTTGTCCTTTCGGTCATAACCCAAAGCTCATGACCATAGGTGAGGATGGGAGATCGACCGGTAAATTGAGAGCTTTGCCTTCCGGCTCAGCTCCTTCTTCACCACAACGGATCGATACAGCGTCCGCATTATTGAAGACGCCGCACCGATCCGCCTGTCGATCTCACGATCCACTCTTCCCTCACTCGTGAACAAGACTCCGAGGTACTCCGAGGTTTCAACCATAATGTTGATTTAGTACAGACATTTAACGTTATTATATATTAATTAATATTAGTGAAATGGTTTCAACAATAATGTTGATTTAAAGTAGTACAGACATTTAACAGTATTATATATTAATTAATATTAGTGAAATGGTTTCAACAATAATGTTGATTTAAAGTAGTACAGACATTTAACAGTATTATATATTAATTAATATTAGTGAAATGGTTTCAACAATAATGTTGATTTAAAGTACAGACATTTAACATTATTATATATTAATTAATATTAGTGAAATGGTTTCAACAATAATGTTGATTTAAAGTAGTACAGACATTTAACAGTATTATATATTAATTAATATTTTTTGCACGTTACCACGAAGACAGAAGTTCCCAGCAGCGGCCCTAACACTCCGCTTGAAATGTTGCGAAGCCTGCTGGTGTTTGACATAAGTCCCCTGGGAAAGATAAAGACAAATATCATTCAGTGACACCACCATTTTCAGGAGATTTGGAGTATATCGATTCTATCGATCGCTGTCAATGATGTAAGAGGAAATGACGTAAGTAAGAGGAAATGACGTAAGTAAGAGAAAATGACGTAAGCGGAAATGACCCCAGAAGTAAATGGGGGCTACGAAGGTTTTTGGAATGGGAAGAAAATTTGCGTGACAGCTGCCCGCAACTTAAAAACTCCTGGGGCTATCCCAAGCTTAGCCTGAAGGAAATGCTGCTTGAAAATACTTTTGTATTAGGTTGACCTGAGACCCCGTGTCTAATAGCTCCGATAGCTCCACTCCTTTGATCTGCACTGCAATTGTTGGACAGTTTCCAATAAATT
>NC_084743.1:38581900-38629400 GCF_033978785.1 Entelurus aequoreus
ATATATATATATATATATATATATATATATATGTATGTATATATATATATATATATATATGTATGTATATATATATGTATGTATATATATATGTATATATATATATATGTATATATGTATATGTATATGTATATATGTATATGTATATATATATGTATGTATATATATATGTATATATATATATATGTATATATGTATATGTATATGTATATATGTATATGTATATATATATGTATATGTATATATATATGTATATATATATGTATATGTATATATATATGTATATGTATATATATGTATGTATATATATATGTATATGTATATATATGTATATGTATATATATGTATATATATATATATATATATATATATATGTATATATATATATATATATGTATATATATATATATATGTATATATATATATATATATGTATATATATATATATATATGTATATATGTATATATATATATATATACATATATGTATATATGTATATATATATATATATATATACATATATATATGTATATATATATATATGTATATATATATGTATATATATATACATATATATGTATATATATATATACATATATATGTGTATATATATATACATATA
Organism: Entelurus aequoreus; assembly: GCF_033978785.1. Classification (NCBI taxonomy): domain Eukaryota; kingdom Metazoa; phylum Chordata; class Actinopteri; order Syngnathiformes; family Syngnathidae; genus Entelurus; species Entelurus aequoreus. The sequence goes on from NC_084743.1 coordinate 38,582,524, forward strand.
TATGTATATGTATATATACATATATATATATACATATATATACATATATATATATACATATACATATATATATATATATTATATATATATATATAGTATATATATATATATAGTATATATATATAATATAATATATATTATATATATATATATATATAGTATATATATATAATATAATATATATATATATATATATATATATATATATATATATATGTATATATATATGTATATATATATATATATTATATATACACATAAATTATGTGGGTAGATATTTGTTCTAAAAAGGGTATTTCAACAAGTAAACAGTACAGTAGGTAGTTGATGTTGATATATGTAATGCACATAAGGGTATTCTAGTCAGATGCGCGTGTGTAAATATGCGATGTGTAAATATCAAAATATCACGTACGTCGAATCACTTTTTGTCAGGCAATATTACATTTAATGACAATTTTACATAAATGAATACATCCAAACACGTTGTACATATTTATTATTTGCAGGAAGAAATAACAGTTACAATTGTGTGTGTATCTTCCAAGCAAGAAAGAAGTTTGATCACATCAACATCGGACTAACTGACACACTCCGCTTCGCTGCAGGTCCGCAAGCCACGCCCACCCCCCACAGCCACAGAAGAGGGTTCGGGCATGATAAAGTCTTAAATAATGTCAAACACGTAGCGTTACAATAACCACGAAGATAAAGTGTTTGTCTCACACCTACTAATCAAGCATTCACATTTTGCCACAACACACATGGGGGAAAGTCCTAATTGGAAATACAGCCATATTAACTCCTAAACTGCCATTTTAACACACACCAAACCATCAGCACGCATCCAATGCTTTCTCGTGGCCACGAGAAAGTTTTTATTAAAAAAAAAATATATATATATATATATATATATATATATATATATATATATATATATATATATATATATATATATATATATATATATATATATATATATATATATATATTTTTTTTTTTAATAAAAAGTTTCTCGTGGCCACGAGATACTTTCTCGTGGCCACGAGATACATGTCTAAAAAAAAAAAATTCCCATGTCCCTTTAGGGGCTCCGTAGTATCATCATCACTCAAACTACACAATTTATAAGGATGCTAGTTTAGACATTTGTCAGATAATAAAACATTAACTTACAATATTAAGACTTACTATTTAAAAATGGGCTAATGGCTGTGACCCAATAACACAACTGCTAGCATTCTAGTTTACCTGTAATCTTTATGATTAAGACTCAAAATAATTTTGTCATGGTAACAGCTTTAGCTCGGTCTGGTTCTGGTGGTTCAGCTGCAAAGAGCAGAGCGAGAGAGAGAACACTCTTGCTGACTTAAGACTTCAGACTCATTGTAACTATTACTTTGAGTAGTTGAGTTGTGAGAAAATGTAGTGAGTATATACCATAGTATATACTATCATATTTCATTTTAGGAGGCATTTATATTTATACGCGGTTTAGTTTTAGATTTTAAAAAAATAAAGTGATCGCTAATACAACCATTCATCTAAAAGTAAGTACATTTCAATATCAGAATCAGAATAGTTTTATTGCCATTGTTTGAGAACGGGTTCACAAACTAGGAATTTTTCTTGGTGCAATCGTGCAACATAAAACACATATAACATATTTGGTAATAAAAAGAGCTGTAACTGAGCTATCAGATGTTGTTATAGACTTAGAAGGAATTCAAGGAGCTACTGTTAGGAGTTATTGTTCATGTGCCTGATGGCCGAGGGGAAAAAACTGTTCAGGTGGCGGAAGGTGTGGGTCTGGATGGACCGTAGTCTCCTGCCTGAGGGGAGAGGGGAGAATAGTGTGTGTCCAGGGTGAGAAGAGTCAGCTGTGATCCGACCCACACGCCTCCTGGTCCTGGAGGAGAACAAGTCCTGGAGGGATGGGAGCTTGCAGCCAATCACCTTCTCAGCAGCATGTACGATGCACTGCAGTCTATGCTTATCCTGGACTGTGGCGCTGGGGAACCACACTGTGATGGAGGAGGTCAGGATGGACTCTATGATGGCTGAGTAAAACTGCACCAGCATCTCGGTCAGCACCTTAAGTTTCCTCAGCTGCCGCAGGAAGTACATCCTCTGCTGCGCCTTCTTGATGAGGGAGCTGATGGTCGGCTCCCACTTGAGGTTTTGGGTGATGGTGGTGCCCAAGAAACGGAAGGAGTCCACAATGGGGACGGGGGTGGAAGAGTCAATCAGGGTGAGGGGGGATGGTGGGGCTGTGACTTTCCTGAAGTCCATGATCATCTCCACTGTTTTCTGGGCGTTCAGCTCCAGGTTGTTGTATGTGTATGTTTATTCAAATTGTTGTTCAACAATAGGGCCTGAAAGTACTGACAGCCTACAGAACCAAGCCAATCACTACAACGTTCCACAGGAGCTATACAAATCCAGGCCCAGACCTAACAAGAAGTATGTTGCCCAGCTGTTGGACCTTGAATACCAAGCAAGACGGGCTTACATTGACTCTGATGTTTTGAAGGAGAAAGACAAACCTACCAAGATTCTTCAAAAAAGTGGATCATGTAAGAAAATCAAATCAATTTAAGTTGATTTATGTTTAGTATGATTGTTGGAGTAATTCCCTTAATTTCTTTACAAATTATATATTGTTACATTTTTAGAATGAAGGACACAGATGTTGGCCAGGTTTTTTTTTTTTTTTTTTTGCAAAAATTGTTTAAGTCACAAAGCAGGTTACTCTGCAATTCCTACTTGCATAGTTGCTCAAAAACATTTTTCAATTCACTAGATTTTGATTGGAATGTAGATTTTAAAAGATATTTTCTATCTGACCCTCTGTGGTAGATAATGGATGAACTATAGCGGATGCTCAGTCAAGGAAATTCCCTCTTCATACCTGAACTGAAGAACCACTGGAGGACCTTTTGTGAGAAGATTCAGTTTTATGGAGTTTTGAAAAAAAGTCACAAGACCTCCACTGGCAGATCAAGGTAATTACTCACACATCACTTGATGACTTGAATCCATAGGCTGGCCACAGTAGTCAGTAATGCTGGTGCTGCTCAGTTGCCGACATCCACCAAGTGTTCACCATTTAAATAACTCCTAATCACTCCAACCATGTACTTTTTTCTTTTTCCCAACTGCAGCTTACTGCTTCTTGCAGTCTCTCCCAACTGTGCTAATGTTTCGTGTCTTGTTGCTCTGTGTTACTCTCTGTTTTTATGTTTTTTTGAATAACTGACTGCAGTAATTAAAATTGTTTTGTTTTACGGTAAAGCAAGCGGTTGCGATGATAAAGGCTTTGCTAGACATCTTTTCATCCCCTATTACTCCACCAAAGAAGTTGGAGCATGCAAGTGAGGCCATGCTTTACATCCTTAAGGTAAAACATGTATGCCATTTTTTCCTGTACTTTACAGCAGGGCTATTCAACTGTGTTGTTAAGGAGCCACATTTTTAGAAGGCCAAGTGCCAGGGGGGCCAGACATTCTCCTGATTTTTTTTGCAGTCTTTCAGCATTTCGATGATGGCCAATAATTTTATTTTTTTTCTGTTTCTATGCACCTTGAATGTAATAAAGAGGTGAAAAGAAATTGGATTCATATTTTCATTTAAGCAAATTACATTTGCTGTTCTGTTAGTCAGGATTACTGATTGTAAGCATTAATATCCATCCATCCATTTTCTACCGCTTGTCCCGTTCGGGGTCACGGGGGTTGCTGGAGCCTATCTCAGCTGCACATGGGCGGAAGGCGGGGTACACCCTGGACAAGTTGCCACCTCATCGCAGGGCCAACACAGATAGACAGACAACATTCACACTCACGTTCACACACTAGGGCCAATTTAGTGTTGCCAATCAACCTATCCCCAGGTGCATGTCTTTGGAGGTGGGAAGAAGCCGGAGTACCCGGAGGGAACCCACGCAGTCACGGGGAGAACATGCAAACTCCAAACAGAAAGATCCAGAGCCCTGGATTGAACTCAGGACTACTCAAGACCTTCGTATTGTGAGGCACATGCACTAACCCCTGCGCCACCGTGCTGCCCGTAAGCATTAATATGATTTATGAATTCCACAGCATTTGGCATTTTAAGAAAATGATCCTACATAATGAGAAATATATTCTTAACTGTTGCCTTTCCATAAGAAAAATACATTTTTAGTATAAGTTTGCTGGTTTCAAGAAATTTAATGCCGAGCGCATATCACTTTGTCAAGATAAAGCATGTACTTAAAGAATATTTTTCAACATATTGAGAAAAAAGGTCTCATATTTTTTTTTCTATCAAGAAAAGTGCACTTAGTGAGAATATACTTATTTTAAACGGTATTTTTGGGTTCATTGAGGTTACCTAATTTAACTTGTTTTGGAAAGTCTCGACAAGCCAAATGTTCTTCTTCTATTGGCAGATACTTTTGCTTAATTCAAGTAAAATACCCCTAATTTATGAATTTTTTTTCCTGTTTTTGAACACTGACTTTTTGCAGTGAGGGACGGCTAATTTAAAGCTGGCTGAGAGGTATCCTAACCTGACTCTCGCCAGATCCTTGTAGTTTGCAGAGCTCCACACAAGGATCTGGGCTCGAAGGCATTGCAAACTCCTTACAGGTAGCAAAAAATAATGAACCAATCGGGATCGGCGGGCGGGGTTTCATAGATGTGACGTAGCGCCGAGGCGACTGTTTGATTCAAACAACAATGGCGGCACGCAGCCCTCGCTGCGTCGTGTGCTGGCATTGATTCTGCTACTGCAACTGTTTTGTCGAATCTATTGAATATTAATTATTTAAAAGATGAACAGAGAACGGTTTTGAAGGCATTTCTTGGTGGCAAGGATGTTTTGGCTCTTCTTCCGACCGGGTTTGAATTTCCCAGCGTCGCTCACATCAGCGTCACGGGTTGATTTCGATGTGAGTGGTTGAAGTAGCACGTCATTCAAGATAACGGACAAGTGGTTTATCCAATTAAAATCAATTTTTTTTTTTTTAAAGGGCAGTTTGTGGCAGTTCATAATATAGACATGTTAGCTTGATGCTAGCTAGAGCAAAGTACTTTGTCTTTAGTTGTTGCAATTACTTGATGAGGTTAAGTTCATTTTAAGATTAAAAACCTCCCTGACGAGGAAGTTACACACTTCCTCATTGGTTCTGGTAATGAACCAATGAGGATCGCCGGGCGGGTTTTTATAGCTGTGACGTAGCACCGAAACGACTGATTCAAACAACAATGGCGTTGTGTGCTGACATTGATTCTGCTATTGCAACTGTTATGTCGAATCTATAGAATATTAATTATTTAAAATAAATACATCTCCTCTTGAGAACTCCCAGATCCGTGTGTGGAGCTCAGCGAACTATAAGGATCTGGCGAGAGTCAGGTTACAAAACCTAGCATTTGCATTTCCTGTCGATTTATTTCTAATCATCATTGGGCCCTTTAAACTTTGATAGCCATAGGGCACCAGGGTACACAGACATTATAATTTTTATGTGCTTCCTTGATCAGTGCAGGTGCTCTCAGAACCCGAGCCTGCTGGTAACGCCAAGAAAGACTGTGACGGGGGTAGTGGATTAAATGGAAAAGTGGAAGAATTACCAACTGCAGATTCTGTGGTTCTCGGGTGGAGAACAGTGCTACAATGATCAAAGATGCTACACAGAATGGGTCCTAGGGGTAAATGTAGTCTATTCTTTTAGAACGGTCCCTGCCCACACTTCATTTAAAAAAAAAACTAAAAGCCAGTGGGCTAAAACTAGGGATGCTAAAAAGTCTATTGCATGAGGAGGAATCTCTTGAGGAACGGAATCCCAGTACTTCCCAGTGGGTGGGACGTACTAGGCTGAATCTCGAAGCTTGACGGCTGCTACGAATTACCTCAACGCCAGGGCCACAAATGTCCAAGTCGACGTCTGTAAAGGCACACAAAAAAGGAGGGCCAAAAACGTATCTCCCTGAGTGCCATTGCCGTATTCACCACCAGAGTGTCCCTACTAATCTCAACTGGTACTCACATGGGAGGCAGAGCTGCTCGCCGCTGCGTGTATTCCACACTCTGGATTTTCCCAGGACTGTCCAACAGCGTACGGGTCAGTCGCTCACTGTGTCGTCAACGGTTAATTGCTTCCTCTTGTAGTCCTCCGTGCGTGCAACGTAAAGTCACCAAGGTCCGAAAGATCCGAGGTGCACGGGCCAGCCGACCTCTGTCTCCCTTCCATTAAACTCCTTTTCTTCAGGAGTGACGGCCCTCCTCACCGCTGCCGATTGGCTGCCCTGGCCATGTGTGTGCTCCCATTCGCCGGTAAAACTGTCGTTGAAATAAAAAAAGAGCTCGGTGCAGGCAATTAGGTCCATCAGTGACTACAGAGTAGAAGTAACGTTAAAACTCAGCACGCTCAAACAAAACCAAATCAATAAAACTAACAAAATATATAACATGCATAAACACAAAATACCCTGTGACAAAATGTATTTTTTAGAAGCCACTGCTCTTTGTTCATGCACATAATAAATATCAATCAAGTGTTTGGATGTATTCATTCAAGAGTTACATTTGATAAAGATGTACATACTGTACTGTTTATGTGTTGAAGTACCCTTTAAAAAGCTGATATCAACCCCAAACGACATATTGGTGATTCATAATAATATTTTGATATTGACACATTCCATCTGAGCATCTCCTAAGGTTATTCTACTTTTTAATTTTTTAATTTTAAATTTTTTTTTATTTTTTATTTTTTTTATAATGTCCTGCCCAGCTTCTCGGGCAAATCATATAGCACAGGGGTGGGCAATTAATTTTTTTACCGGGGGCCGCATGAGCAACCCGAGCACTGCTGGAGGGCCACATCGACAATATTTCAATTACATTTTGCTCAATATTATTTTTGATGTATACCGTAAGATAAATAATAATAATAATAATTAATAATAATAGTAATACTTCAACATAGTGTATGTAACAGCATTCCATGACTAATATAAATAAATTAACATTAATAATAAATGACAGTAAAATAAGCACACGTATAACTGAGGAGTCATAGTGTAACTTTGTGTGATGTTTGAGTTGTCCGACTTTTTGTGTGGCCATAAACGCACCAGTGGTTTAGTGCTATGCGTGTTGGTGACAGATGACAAGTTGGTTTTGGCCTGGTTTGTACGGCAGAAAATGACTAGTTTTTCGAGATAGAAGTGTTTTACTTATGTTTTTGGTGTGGTTATGGCCGAATATAAACAGTTTTGCTCAATTAAGTGATCGATATAATTCCTGGCCTCGAAGCATCTCGATAGACGTTACAATAATTGAACGGTGTTCAATTGAACGGTGTTGACGAACACCGTTAGGGCCGCTTGTTGTCACTGTCACTCAAAGTTGCATTGCAAAATTACATAGAATAAATATGTTTATTTTGTTTAGAATTCAGATGGGATTTGATTTGGTGCGCGGCATATATTTGCTGCGCGCAGCAGACGCTTGAGCAGTGCGCAATTGCGCAGGCACGCACCTTAGAGGGAACGTTGCATGGCAGTCCATGTCTTGTTGGAAACACGCCATTCTTCATCAACTTTTCTCTTTTTAGCGTCTCGGGTGTAAACCGTGCATCACTTGTCGCTGCATGTGCACCTTCACTCGCAGGTTACACACTGACACACGCCCATAAATAATAATTTTCAAAATAAAAGCAGCACAGTTGTATTGCGCGCACGACATAGATGTTTTTTCAACTTTATTTTGTAATTAATGATTGCAGCTGTTCACATTCACTCACAATCACGCACACGCATACGTCCACACGGAAGTAATACAAATAACGATTTTCAAAACAAAAGCAGCACCGTTGTATTGCACACTCGACATAGATACTTTTTAAAATTTATTTTGTAATTTATAATTGGCCTCACGCGGGCCGGACAGGGACGCACAAAGGGCCGGATGCGGCCCGCGGGCCGCAGAATGCCCAGGTCTGATATAGCAGATGTAGATGCCCATATCGGGATTTACTTTACAAAAGAGAAGTGTAGGATACTTCTCTTGTTGCCTTATTTGTATTTTGACTTTATTAAATGTATTTATATTATCATTTGGTGCAGCCGGGCCGGAGCAGGAGGGGATAGAAAGAGAGAAAAAGGAAGACAGAGGGGGGAATTGTGGGGACAAGAGGGGGATTAGACAGAGAGACAAAAACAACAACAGCAAACACAACAACAACAACAACAACAGAGCAACATCAGCAAATACGACATGTGCAAATATGATGGTAAAAGTAATGGCAAATAAGCAGTTAGCGAAAATAAAAAATAATACATAAATGACAATGAGCATTATTACACTAAAAATGGGGCAATATGAATACCAATAGAAATAGTGCTATTGATAATAAACAATACCAATACTTTACCTTTATTATCAACAATACAATTGTTCAAATGCAACAATACATATACGTAATGATAACTTGAGATACGAAAGAATGCAGAAAAATGGAGGGGAAGAAAGTGAAGCAACCTACATTAACCTTGTAGATTGTTATAGTAACTATAGGTTAAGCTTTGTCAGTGTGCCATGTGTTATACCCAGTTTACCCTAGGGCAACAACGTAAATATGTGTTTGATGAAACGTAATTATGTGCATATGTACTTGTATATGTACAGTATGTGTATATGTGTGCTTGTACAGTGAATGTATATGTACAGTACGTGTATATGTATGTTTGTACAGTGAATGTATATGTACAGTATGTGTATATGTGTGTTTGTACAGTGAATGTATATGTATAGAATGTGTATGTGTGTGTTTGTACAGCGAATGTATATGTACAGTATGTGTATATGTGTGTTTGTACAGTGAATGTATATGTACAGTATATGTATGTGTGTGTTTGTACAGTGAATGTATATGTGTAGAATGTGTATGTGTGTGTTTGTACAGTGAGTGTATATGTACAGTATGTATATATGTATGTTTTTACAGTGAATGTATATGTACAGTATGTGTATACAGTATGTTTGTATAATGAATGTGCGTGTGGATGTACAAACTTTGAGTGTGTAAATATGTACTGTATTTATTTGTATATGTATGTGGGAGCGTAGGTACCTATGTATGTGTGTGAGTATATGTGAATTTGCATGTACAATACATTTGACTCCCAGTGTGTGCGGGAGCCAGAGTACGGCCCCAGCCTCCCAGAGAGCCCATCCCACAAACAGTAGGTGCGGTGCCCAGGGAACCAGGGGCCACCGCCCCCACTCAGCCAAGCCGGACAGCGACAGGAACCCCAGAGCCTGGCCCACCGCACCGCCCACAAGGGCCAGCAGCAGGCCGCAGACAGACGCACCCGGCAGAGGACAAGGCACGAGAAAAACAGGGGGCAGCCAGACCCCAAGCCAGCGAGAGACCACACCCCACACGGACAGAAAGGCGGGACCCCCCGCAACCGGACGGGAAGACCGCCCCCGCCCCACCGGCAACCGGGCCCCCACGAGCCCCCCCCCCCAACCCCCGGAGAGCGCGGCGAGGCCAGCCCACGGCCACCCCACCCAAGCCGGCCGCCACAGGACCACCCAGCACGGGGCCACGGGAACCACCCACCCCACCCGCAGGGACCCCAACGATTGAGATGGAACAACCAGCAACCGCCACGCCGAGTCCCCCCCCCCCTGAGGTAGGGGAAATAAATAAATAAATACATAATAATAATAATAATATTAATAAAATATATTAAAAAATAAGAATAAATAAATAATTAAATCTATTTATAAAAAAAAAAAAGAATTAAAAGAAGATCACAGACATGCTGACACACAAGGTCGCTACCCCCAACAACTGGCCGACTCGCAGCACCTCGGAATACCCTGCAGCACCAAGCTACCACAGTAGACGCAGGGACCAGACCCAGCAGGCCCCAACCAAGACGGGCACCCGGAAGGGATGGACGGTGGGACCCAGGAGCTCCAGACACGCAGTCCGGATGCAGTAGCCTGAGGCGCCGACCCCCACCCGACAGGCAGGCCCAGAACGTACCCCCAGTAATATACATACATATATATATATACATACACATAAACATACACATGTACACATACACATGTACACATACACACACATACACATATACATACATACATACTTACATACACACACACATACACATACATATGCACAGTTTGTCAGCCCCGACAACCACCACCACGCGCGCGCGCTGCCACCAGTCACAACATCAGCCACCCCCCTGCACCAGACCCAGCAGCCACGGGCGCCCACACCACAAACAAACGGCAGCAGAAACAGCAGCCACAACACCCCCAGACAGCCAGCACCACCCAATCAAATCGATCAAAAAAAAAAAACGTGACCGGCAACCACACGCCAACAGGATCACAGAGACCAGCCAGCGCCAGCCCGCCAGCAAGCCCAAACGCCAACACGCAAACAAGAGATGCCAACCCCCCCCCCCACCCCACCCCCACCAAAAGACCCCACCACCCCAACCCAAACCCGCACAAACACACCACCGCCCAAACAACGGAGACACAGTATCCAGACCAGACACGAGCGCCGCGCCGCCACCACATCCAGTCGCCAACAGAGACCCCACAGCGCAAGGTCGGGCCACACGGGCACGGACCCCACCCAACAGGAAGCGAGACCCGCGCGACGCCACACACAAATAAATAATAAGATTAAACAAAAATAATAATAAGGTTATTCTACTAATGTATGTACAGATGAGATGTGTCAATATCAAAATGTCACATATTTCCAGTTGTTTCATTACAGCATGTTCAAAAAAGAATAGGAAGGAGCAGAGCTTATTTAATCCTACCCCTTTTCATATCATAGCAATGTTATCCCATTTCCTTGTTTTCTGTAACACAAACGTGAATAAATAAATAATATAAGTAAGTAAACAAATATTAAATACATAAATAATCATCTAAAAAAAAAAAGGTTCAACTTTGTTCATTATAATTGTTCTTCTTTGTACTTTGTGAACAATTGTAGTTTGAACAGTCTCTTAAACTGAATCATATTGGTGCTTTGTTTGATTTCTTTGGTTAATCCATTCCATGATTTAATTCTACATACTGCATACTTAAGGTCTTAAGTGTTGTACGAGCATACACATGTTTTAAATTAGATTTTCCTCTAAGGTTATATTTCTTAGGTATCAGGTTATAGTTTGCTTTGTACATAATTTTAGATGTTTGCAAATGCACCAGTCATTGAATTTAAATATTTGTGATTCAATAAATAAAGTTGTTTGTATGGTCTCTATATCTAACATTATGTATTATTCTAATTGATCTTTATTGTAACACTGTAGTGAATGAATTGTACTTTTGTAGTTGTTTCCCCATATTTCTACGCAATAACTCAGATATGGTAATACGAAGTAAATACAAATAGTAAATGGGTTGTACTTGTATAGCGCTTTTCTACCTTTTTTAAAGGAACTCAAAGCGCCATTCACACACACACATTCACACACTGATGGCGGGAGCTGCCATGGACGGCGCTAACCAGGCCCATCAGGAGCAAGGGTGAAGTGTCTTGCTCAAGGACACAACGGACGTGACTAAGATGGTAGAAGGTGGGGATTGAACCAGTAACCCTCAGATTGCTGGCACGGCCACTCTCCCAACTTCGCCACGCCGTCCCCAAGTGATTTTGTTGCCCTGTTCAAGCAGCGTCCATACCATCTGGTTCTCCTGTGTTGTCAACTGCTCTTAAATAGGATCGAGGATTGATGCGTAGCCCTGCAATGATGTCATTCTGTCTGATCCATTTCCTTTTTGAAGTTTTCCAAAAGAGTGCTATTCCCCATATGGTGACATTTTGTTGTCTGGCATTGGGCTGTTGTCTCAATGCAGCCATCTCCTCCCTGAAGTTCTTCATATCAGTGTTATTTAGTTGCAACTGTTGCCACATGTTCTCCACAACACTGCTGTTGTCCCAATGGCTGTTGTCTTGCTGCTTGCCATTCAACTGTTGACTTTGTAACTATATATATGACCAAATATAATATACGTTGCATTCTCCTCTTTCAGCTTCTCCACCTCCTGCACAGTAAATTACACAGTGTAAAATCAACACTTAAAGAGTTACATTTAACACTATTCCCGAGTCTATATGGTCCTAACCTCAGCTGGTGTTAAATTTACTCTTTCCACAGTGTTAAATTTAGAGTTAAATGAACACTAGATAGAGTCGAAAATTGTAACACTGTAGAGTGTTGTCTGGTGTTGAATTTACTCTTTCCATAGTGTTAAATTTATAGAGTTAAATGAACACTAAATAGAGTCAAAAATTGTAACACTGTGTGTAGAGTGTTGTACAACTTATTTTTTAACTCTGATTAGTGTAAATATTACTCTTGAGTAGTGTTGATAAATTACTCTTCTGTGGTGATAAATGTACACCAAGTTAAATTTATTTGCTCATTAACACTGCTTTGGTGTTCAAATAACTCTTGATAAGGTTTGATAATACACTAATATGTTGATTATTCACTCCCTTGCAGTGAAGAAAAAAATATTTAGTAAACAGTAAAAATGTTTTAACATTGCAGTGTTTATAAAACCTCACTCTATTTCTGAAAAAAAAAAATGGTGCTCATTCTACTTGATTTACTTTTGTGCAGTGTCAAATTAAGTCTCACCAACTTTGTCTTGTAAATAGCAAGTGAGTGCAAAACACAGTAATACAATGGTATACGTTTAATTACCTTTATTTCTTTGTCAGGCAGAACAATCAACTTTAGGGAGAGAATACAGAAAGGGTGACATTAGGTCTGCATGAAATGGCAATATGGGACAACATACAATAATATGGGACAACATACAATGTGGAACATGATGTTCCATACGCCATTTGAACATCAAATGGTTTGGAGTAAGGCAGTTTCTTTATGTCCAAAACCTTAACAACTTTGTCTGGATGCAGCCTGACCTTATAGGCATGGTAATGCTCCTCAAAACACACAGTTTCCATCAGTTTCCCACAGAGCAATAAATCATCATCTTTGACAATAATATTTTTTATCTTACAAAACACAGGCATGTCAAATGCCACTTCTGAACAGACAATGAAGTCACAGCGGTACTCTGTACCATGATGTTTGATCCACTTGGCAGAATACACACTGGCTGTTGACAACACAGTTGCAAATTTGGAAGCAATCGCTGGACCTTCTGTGAGATTATCAAACATCACCATCTTTACTGGACCTAAAGTTAATCTCTCCTTGGCAATTGTATCATGATACATTGACATGCAGCTCTGGTGCTTTTTGACTAATGTCAGTGTAATGTTTTTAAAATATTTCAGTTGCTTCTTGAAGAAATTATGTTTTGCCTCATAACGCATGCACCACATGTGTAGAACTGGGCCAACTTTCCTAATACAACGAGGGTAATGAATCATGAAGTGATCTTTTGGTAGGAGGTTGATTTCAGGAAATAACTGCTTGAAAAGCTGATGATGATCAACAATTAAATGTTTGAGGTAAATGATCACACCCTCAGACAGGATCGGGTAAAAAAACAATGTTGACAATCTGTAGAAGCAAAAGTAGAAGACGCCAGTACTTATCATCTTTCTGAATTAAATCTCCAAAAAGCAAAGGCATGTTGCGCAGTAAGCACCAAGACTGTATGGCATTGAGGCCCAAATCATTGCTTCCATCAAACAACTTGACTCTCGGTGGACGGTTTCATTGCTGATTGTAACCATAGTCAAATGCATGTATTCTACCAGCCAGTTGCTCAGCACTGATGAAGTTATTGTTAATGTACTGCAAAACCAGTTTCATTTCAAACTGAGCAACCCCCTCTAAAATATCATGCATTATATCTACAGAATAGTTTGTTGCTGTGTTGAAATACTGAAGAGAGTTCAACAGACAAGAACGTTTCACACCATAAACATGAGGTAGCGTAGGATCAGTTTGTGTAGTTTGACAGTGCACTGCATGCATCTCCATAGTTCTTAAGACAACTTGAGGATCATCTTCACAGAACACAGTGTGAAAATTATGTTTCTCAAGGAGACAGAAACGACAACAGTATCGAGCCCCAAACGACTCCACAAAGCCAAACAGAGTATGCAAACCGAGATTATCCCCAGTGAACTGAATTAGGGTACCACGAATCCTGTGTTTAAACATGGGAATTTCAAGTCCTTCTGTCTGAATTATCTTACGGTCATTGACAATTGGCTCCAGTATTGAATCAGAACCATGACGTTTGATGTCCTGTGCATGAAAAACAGCACACAAATGAATATTAATTAATGAGGAATTATAAATTGGGGGGAAATTCCTTAACGTAAAATATAAAGCACCTAATTTATGCACACCCTTTTTAGAGCCCAAAGGATTTGCAGTTTCAAAGTCGTCGTAAAAAAGCTGAATCTGCAAGGCATATTTTTCAATAGAAAACAGGAGACTGTTTAAAATAGGTGGCATCCCTTAAGTCTGCATACACTCCTTCCTTTGGTATTATTTTGGGCTTAAACATGTTTGTAATTTCTGGGTTTTGAACAATTGTCTTCAGTGTTTCCAAAATAGGAACATATGCAAACTTATCAGTGACAATGACTTGGTCATATGTTCCAGTAGTTTTGTTTCTCCTGCTATCAAATCTTGTGCTAAGCACCTTTTCAACAGGTTCAACGTTTCCCCATTTCTGTGCAAAGTATTTATTTCGTTTAGTTTCTGAATTCAAGGGTGTGAATGGGTTTTCAAAGTTTTGGAAGGTTTGATCCAATTGGTTCGTACGGTCTGTGTCCTGTGGAGATAAACACTGCAGGGCTGCATCTTTTGCCTGACTATGAATCTCAAAAAATACTTCCTCCATGAATGAGACAAAACCATTCATAGTAGACTGACTTAATCCAGCTGCCTTAAGTTGTGCAACAGCAGTGGCACACATATCCAGACTGCTCCTATTAACTTGTCTCGACTGTTCAGATGTTGTGGCTGACTCATCTACATTAACTGACACTGTCTCTTCTGTCCTGTATAAAAGGCCTACTGAAACCCACTACTACCGACCACGCCAGGCACGTGCACACATAGGGCCATATGGGTGCTTGAGCCCCTGCCCTTTTTTGCCTCGTCTTAAAAAGTGCCCTCTGCCTGTGTGTTTTTTTTTTTTTTTTTTTTTTTTTTTTTGTCTTTAAACAACATTAATAAATTCCTGTCAGGGATGTAAAAAAAAAAACAAAAACAAAAAAACAGCGGTACAAAAACTCCACGTTTTCTTGTAATACCGGGTTGTTTTAGCCTGCCGCTTCCGCCAGAGAGAGAGAGAGAGAGAGAGGGCGAGTGAGTGAGTAAGTGAGAGGAGAGAGAGCCAACTGCGCCCCTGAGACATGACAATGGAGCAACTTGAACCTTTGAGTTATGGTCTAGTCGCCGTCCACTTATTCAGCATCTAATATGGGTAATATTTCAGAAAAACGCTGTATTATTCTATTATTCAATGTGTCAGCTTCTGTTTTTGCCGGACGTCGGAGCACGGCGCATCAATTGAGCACGGCACATCAAGTCCGCGCAGAGCGGATCGCGTGGGACAGGAAGTAGTGTACAAGTTACAAAATAAAACACCGGGTTAATTTTCAAAATAAAATGCACTGTGTTTACGGCGGATCACATTTTTCTCACAGTAGAGTTTTAGATATAAAGTTTATTGTGACTTTGCTATTACTGTGTGGGTTAACAAAATAATAATAATAATAATAATGATAATAATAACAATAATAATAATAATAAGAATAAGAATAATGATAATAATAATAATTTCAGCATTCTGGGGATATAAGATGTAGGTTATCTGTTAGGAATATTGCCATCTGTATTTAAACTTGATTCACGTTGATTATGCCTGCAGCACAATGCCAAAAAAAGAAAGGATACAGCCCTCTACTGGCCCCTGGTCCATATTTTTGGCCCTGTATTGCGTTTCATTTGTTTAGTCTGAGCATTAAGTGAGAAATACCATAAGTTACAACTTGATGGTGTTTTCATCAAGTAAAAGGAAGAAGGACAGATTTTTACATTGAAGTTTTTTCCATTTCGGTATTTATTTTTGTATTTTTTTTCAAAGTTCATGTTGCACTGTTCAATGTTCAATATTAAAGTACTTATCTTTAACAATAAATAGCCTAATAATAAACCAGTGTTTTGTTGCTTTTCATGTCTTCCAAGCCTATGATAATGTGAATGAACTCATTATGACCATAATTTGTTGACACAAAAGAAATGGCAATCACTTTTAAGTATCTTGTGTATTTTTGTAGATTTATTTTTGTTTTTAAGTCATTTTGTGTGTTTTGTGTGTGTGTTTTAAGTCATTTTCTGAGTGTTTTATGTGTTTTTTAAGTCATTTTATGGGTTTGTGTAGTATTCTGTGTGTTTTAAGTAATTTTATTGGTTTTTGGAGTATTTTGTGTGTTTTGGGGGTATTTTAAATCTTTTTATGGCTTTTGTACTAATACGTGGTTTTTTTTTAGTACTTTTGTGTGTTTTTGGAGTATTTTGGGGGTATTTTATGTGTGTTTTAAGTCTTTGTATGGGTTTTTGTAGTATTCTGTGTGTTTTTCAAGTAATTTTGTGTGTTTTGAAGTATTTTGCGTGTAAGTCATTTCATGGGTTTTTGTAGTTTTGTGGGGTATTTTATGTGTTTCAAGTCATTTTCTGAGTATATTGTGTTTTTAAGTCATGTTGTGGTTTTTTAAGTCATGTTGTGTGTTTTTGGGGTATTTATGTGCGTTTTAAGTCATTTTCTGAGTTTTGTGAGTATGTTGTGTGTTTTTGTAGTGTTTTGGGGGTATTTATGTGAGTTTTAAGTCTTTTTATGGGTTTTTGTAGTATTCTGTGTGTTTTTTAAGTCATTTTGTGTTTTCTTTGAGTATTTTGTGTGTTTTGGGGGTATTGTATGTGTGTTTTAAGTCTTTTTATGGGTTTTTGTAGTATTCTGTGTGTTTTTTAAGTCATTTTGTATGTGTTTTGAGTATTTTGGGGGTATTTTATGTGAGTTTTAAGTCTTTTTATGGGTTTTTGTAGTATTCTGTGTTTTTTTTAAGTCATTTTGTGTGTTCTTTGAGTATTTTGTGTGTTTTGGGGGTATTGTATGTGTGTTTTAAGTCCTTTTATGGGTTTTTGTAGTATTCCGTGTGTTTTTTAAGTCATTTTGTGTGTGTTTTGAGTATTTTGTGTGTTTTGGGGGTATTGTATGTGTGTTTTAAGTCTTTTTATGGGTTTTTGTTGTATTCTGTGTGTTTTTTTAAGTCATTGTATGGGGTTTTGTAGTATTCTGTGTGTTTTTTAAGTCATTTTATGGGTTTTTGTAGCATTTTGTGAGTGTTTGAAACCATTTTGTGTTACAACAACATAGGAATACGGAGTGTTATATGGATTTTTGGAGAGTCTATCTTCCTATGCCGAATTCTTGCGGGATAAGATTTCATGCACAATTAGACTGTCGTCATTTAGAAATGTTGCTTTTATTTTGCGAAAAATCTGTAATGGAAACCCAGTTACAGACACTAAATTTGGAATTCAAACCTATCATTTGAGTTATAATATAAACTTTGTGCTTACCATTAGTTATAAAGTGAGAGCAGTTTTCTATAACTAATTTCAACAGAATTTAAATTTAATTGAAACAGTGCTATTAACTAACATACAGCTTTTTAGGAGCAAAATTCAAGCTATTTTCCAGCACTTTCAAGATAAAATGTTAACTTTTTAAAGAAGCCAAAGCTTTAAATAGACTATATATATCTATATATATACTGCATGACAAATAACTGGGCTTGCCCCACCCAGACACATTTGATGCTTACACCGGGAGCAACACCCATCCATCTTCTTCCGCTTATCCGAGGTCGGGTTGCGGGGGCAGCAACCTAAGCAGGGAAGCCCAGACTTCCCTCTCCCCAGCCACTTCGTCCAGCTCTTCCCGGGGGATCCCAAGGCGTTCCCAGGCCAGCCGGGAGACATAGTCTTCCCAACGTGTCCTGGGTCTTCCCCGTGTCCTCCTACCGGTCGGACGTGCCCTAAACACCTCCCTAGGAAGCAACACAATTACATCAAACTATACATTTTTAAATTGTGACACTGGCCATCATAGAGTAAATCCAGCATTTTCCAGCACATTTATATATTTTATTTTTCTTTTTTCTTTCATTGTTTCAGAGAAAGCACAGTTTACCGGAGTCAAATTCCTTGTGTGTTTTACATACATGGCCAACAAAGATGATTCTGATTTCAAACCTGGAAAACACTATATTTCCAGACATTCAAGGCTGTGTACAAACTCTGCTCATAGCACAGTTAAAGCTTGTGTGCAAACATCACATTCACAATATCAAATTCCTACCTGCATTCAAAAAGTCTGACAAATTTGGTTCTGTTATTCTAACAACTTTTTGGACATCACCCAGTCTCACTTTTACCAGCATTTTCCCTGTAGAAAGTATATAGCACATAAACAGGATTAGAGCAACATGATAAAGATCCATCCACATGCACATTCATTCAGAATGCCAGAAAAGAAGTCAACGTGTCACAGTTCTGGGTATATGTGATACTGCAGCCTTTTTTTAAATTATTATTTTTATGAACTGCAATGCATTTGTGAAAGTTATAAATACTTATATATATATATATATATATTTATATATATATATATATATTACATATGCATCTATACTGTAACGGACTGAGCCCTATGTTAGTTTATTTAATAGTTACAAATGTTCGGGTTTCTAATAAACTAGAAGCCAACTGTTACATGCAGTTTACAGAGCAAGGGGAGGTTCAAGTTTGGTCTGTGTGTGTAACGAAGAACAGAGTAAAAGCCGGTTTCTGTGCGTTCATTATTATATATTTATTTTGGCGTTGAATACAGCTTACAGTAGTCGGGTTACGACATTCAATAAAGGCTGTCAACTGTTGATAACGGCGCGAGTGGCGTCCTTACAATACTTTGACATCTTTTAACTCTCCCTTTCCCAGCCTGTACACGGAGCATATAGTCACAAGATTATACAATGATAAAATTACCCGGCACACTAACCTGATATTAGACATAGTGGTATTTATACATGTTCCTCATTTCGCTTCGTGGCAGCGGCAGTAAACTCACCGGTCCGCCCAGTGCTCTGCTAGCCTCGTCTGCTAGCCAAGCGGCTAACATACTTAGCTTCCATTATTGTGGGCGAGGAATGAGAAAGGTTTTGCGTTATTTGCACTAGGTGCAAAAATAATATATTTTTGGGCTTAAATGTTTCCTGTAAATGTAACAAACGTGTTAAAATGACTCTTCTAATGTTGTGCTCTGTGGTCGAAAAACCCTCGTATCAAAAGTTAGAAAAAAAAATACATTAAAAAAATATATATTATAAAAAAATAATAATAATAGTTAAAATATATAAGTACTGAAGCACTCCATTTGGCATTTTAAGTACTCAAGTACAGGGATCAATGTACATGTACATCACTATACTACAGTGAAAACTGGTATTTTGTGAATAAGTGAGTAAAACATAAGTTTTACAGGTTTATACATATAATTATGTACAATTTACATATTAAATATTCTATTTCACATAATGTTTGAAATTTAAGCTAGCGTTCACTGGGTGACATTAGCCCTTTTAGAATACCATATTTTTTAGATACAAAACCGTACACAAATAACTTAATTACATATTGAGCAACAATATAAAGTAAATTCTGACATGATGCTACAAATTACAAATAATTGATTTAGTAAGAGAGGAGAAGCAACTTACCACAGTCCTTAAACATTCAGAATATGGCTTCCAGAAAATTCTTCAGGGTGTGGAAACGAGAAGGGGCTGGAGGGCGGGGCTAATCATAGTACCTTTAAAACTGTCTCTTTTAACGATGGAAATCAACACCAACACTGGGGGGCGTTTTACTCCAGCTATTGTTGTAATAACTCTGATAGATATAATTCATGTTACCACTGCATATTTAACACTGGGGATTTTACTGTGTGTTTTAAGCTTTGTTTTCTTCACACAGAATCTTAATTTTTTCTCTGAACTTTCTAAATTCCATTATATAGGGGTGGCGTAGCGAAGTTGGTAGAGTGGCCGTGCCAGCAATCGGAGGGTTGCTGGTTACTGGGGTTCAATCCCCACCTTCTACCATCCTAGTCACGTCCGTTGTGTCCTTGGGCAAGACACTTCACCCTTGCTCCTGATGGCTGCTGGTTAGCGCCTTGCATGGCAGCTCCCGCCATCAGTGTGTGAATGTGTGTGTGAATGGGTGAATGTGGAAATACTGTCAAAGCGCTTTGAGTACCTTGAAGGTAGAAAAGCGCTATACAAGTATAACCCATTTATCATTTATTATCATTTATATCAATACAAGATAATTTTCTGTTTTTGATAATCTGTTGTCGGAGATCTGCAACATATTTTTGTACGCCGTTGAGAATCTGTCCCTGGAGATTGTCGATATTGCTTTGTGTCGTCTTTATATTGTTTTGTAAAGTTCCTACTAACTCTTTTAAGTCCGGTTCCACCTCTGGTAATGCTGTATTGTCTCGTTGACGGCCTCTTGTCGTGCTCATGGTTGCTGTGCAACGAAGTGAAGCCATTGAAGTTCTGCGTCAAGCGACGGCTTTATGGTGTTTTTTATTTATTTATTTTTTGTTTTCTTTCACAAATCTTGCACCAGCCAGAGCTGTGTGAACCTTTTTTGTAGATCACTTGTGTTAAAGGTTTAAAATATTTTCAACTCCTCCGGTTTTGTTGTTTAGCTTTGGGTTGCTACGCAATGGCTTTGAGCGAGCATTTAGCTAGTTAGCCCCCTGGCTTTTTGGCACCTTCGGTTCGCTTATTTTAGCGAATATGTGCCTCCCGCTGGGCAGAGTTGAAGTCGAATATGTTAGCAAGCTGTCATAGCTGTGATCAGAATCAGTAGTTAGAAAATTAAATTTTTTGGTCAAAACTAGGAAGGTTTGATCCAATTGGTTCGTTCAAAACTGTGCTGAGGCTTCGAGGCGCGTGTCAAGTAATGGAGGGGGCGTTACCGCAAGGCGCGTATTGAGGCTTGCTTCATTTAGGGGAGGAGCTGGAAATGATGACGTGTGAAGCCAAGTTGTACCACGTGACCGACCCAAGTGTCAAACGTGACAATTTTGGGATGCGGTTCAGATTTGCCGGGAGATTAGACAACTCATAAACCGGCCAGTTCGGAATCTGGATAGAGAATAAAAAAACATTTTTAAAATGTCACTCGAATCGAAGAAGGGCGACAAACTGAATCCAAACAACAAACCTAATATCCATGTAATGACTATTAAACAACCACATTTTATTGGTGACGTCGTCAGAACTTTGGTAGCACAATGACCATCTGTTATTCCAACAGACGTGGGTTCGATTTTCTGCAAAGTCAGTTCTCAAATGTTTTTATCACTGTAAACATTACATTTGTTAAAGTAACGTGTTCTGTATTTATTATTTTAAACCAGCTAACAGAAATCAATAGCTGGATGATGAAGAGATTTTGTCAAATAAAAAAACAATTCCCTAAAACCAAAATGTTCTAAATCTTCTCTGTTGTGTACATTATTGTCCAAGTTACATTATATTGTCATCTTCCTCTTCATGCCATTTCCTCAAAGTGACAGAAAAACATTATACAACCTGCCCTATCATATCGTTCTACCATGTTGGCAAAATACAAACACAATATATGTACATGTATAACACATAAAACATATTTTATTATAATTTGTTGATTTACCTAGCAAAACCATTGTCATTTCCAAGAGCCATAATAGACGCAACATTTCAATTGATCACACATGATGTGGTTAAGATACAGCTGATTATTTGACCAGCAGGTGGAGTCTTGTGCCGAAGCATGTATTGAAGCTTCGAGAAATTCTCGAACCAATTGGCTCAAGTGGTTCAATGCCTCATGAGGCTTCATCTGGCCAGCACAAGTCAAAACCGCAATGTCGAGAGCGGAGCTCTTCTAGTTCACGTCCTCCCTCAGAAACAAGAAGTAACATTGTGAACCCTGGATTCAAAGTTCAGGAAGTGACTTTGAATCCCTTTTTGACAACCAAGAATACAGTGATTTAATGAACACATCGAAACACTTGATTAATATTTATTATGTCAGAATCAGAATCAGAATCAGAATAGTTTTATTGCCATTGTTTGAGAACGGGTTCACAAACTAGGAATTTTTCTTGGTGCAAACGTGCGACATAAAACACATATAACACATATTTGGTAATAAAAAGAGCTGTAACTGAGCTATCAGATAGACTTAGAAGGGATTCAAGGAATTCAAGGAGCTGCTGTTAGGAGTTATTGTTCATTTGCCTGATGGCCGAGGGGAAAAAACTGTTCAGGTGGCGGGAGGTGTGGGTCTGGATGGAGCGTAGTCTCCTGCCTGAGGGGAGAGGGGAGAATAGTGTGTGTCCAGGGTGAGAAGAGTCAGCTGTGATCCGACCCACACGCCTCCTGGTCCTGGAGGAGAACAAGTCCTGGAGGGATGGGAGCTTGCAGCCAATCACCTTCTCAGCAGCACGTACGATGCGCTGCAGTCTATTCTTATCCTGGACTGTGGCGCCGGGGAACCACACTGTGATGGAGGAGGTCAGGATGGACTCTATGATGGCTGAGTAAAACTGCACCAGCATCTCGGTCGGCACCTTAAGTTTCCTCAGCTGCCGCAGGAAGTACATCCTCTGCTGGGCCTTCTTGATGAGGGAGCTGATGGTCAGCTCCCACTTGAGGTCCTGGGTGATGGTGGTGCCCAAGAAACGGAAGGAGTCCACAATGGGGACGGGGGAGGGAGAGTCAATCGGGGTGAGGGTGAGGGGGGACGGTGGGGCTGTGACTTTCCTGAAGTCCATGATCATCTCCACTGTTTTCTGGGCGTTCAGCTCCAGGTTGTTGAGGCTGCACCAGGACGTCAGCCGGTCCACCTCTCTCCTGTAGGCGGACTCATCGCCATTCGAGATGAGCCCGATGAGGGTGGTGTCATCCGCAAACTTGAGCAGTTTTACGGATTGGTGACTGGAGGTGCAGCAGTTTGTATACAGGGAGAAGAGCCAGGGGGAGAGTACACAGCCCTGAGGAGTACCAGTGTTTGTGGTTCGACTGTCCGAGACAATCTTCCCCAGCCGTACGTGCTGTCTTCGGTCTGTCAGGAAGTCATTAATCCAACTGCAGAGGGAGTCGGGCACGCTGAGCTGGTAGAGCTTGTCTCGTAGCAGTCCAGGGAGGATGGTGTTGAAGGCAGAGCTGAAGTCCACAAACAGGATCCTAGCGTAGGTTCCTGGGGAGTCCAGATGCTCCAGGATGATGTGGAGGGCCAGGTTCACTGCATCCTCCACAGACCTGTTGGCTCTGTAGGCGAACTGCAGTGGGTCCAGGAGGGGGGCGGTGATGTCCTTGAGGTGGGGCAGGACCAAGCGCTCAAAGGACTTCATGACCACAGACGTCAGCGCGACCGGCCTGTAGTCATTTAGTCCTGTGATCCGTGCTTTCTTGGGGACAGGGTCAATGGTAGAGGTCTTAAAGCAGGACGGCACGCGGCATAGCTCCAGAGAGGTGTTAAAAATGTCAGTGAAGACAGGAGCCAGCTGGTCCACACAGTGTCTGAGAGTGGAGGGGGAGACACCATCCGGCCCGGGGGCCTTCCGCGTATTCAGCTTCAAGAACTGCCGGCGTACATCCTCTTCTTTAATGGAGAGGGTCTTTACAGTCTTATGATGTTTTTGGAGTCCTGTGATGTCATTGGAGTCCTTTAACTCCTTTAATGATGTGCTGGCATTGGTGGGGAGGGTGATGGTGAGGGGAGCATGGCTTTGATGAGCTGAAGGCCGTTCATGACGACAGTAATGTGTGTTGAGGCCCTGAGCGAGAGTCCGGTCATTCAGGGCCTGGGGGGTTTTGGGCTTTTAGTTCGTAAGGGCCCTTAGACCTCTCCAAACTGCCGCAGAATCATTGGAGCGGAACTGTTCCTGTAGACGGTTAGAGTACACAGATTTAGCTTTCTCCACTTCCCTGATGAAGTGGTACTTCGCTTCTCTGTATGTACTTCGGTCCCCGCTTCTCCACGCAGCCTCCTCCTTTTTGCGCAGCTGTCGGAGCTTGGGTGTGAACCAGGGCTTGTCGTTGTTATAACAAACCCTGGTGCGCGTTGGAATGATGCGCGCCTCATTGAACTGTATGTATGAGGTCACAGTGTCCGTATACTCGTGCAGATTGTTCGTGGCCGCTCCAATGGCCTCTCAGTCTGTCGTTTCCCAACAAGCACGCAACTCGTCCACAGATTCGGCGGTGAAACACTTAATGTTCCTCATAACAGGTTTAGCCAGTTTCAGTCTCTGTCTGTATGAAGGGATTAAGTGCACCATCATGCAGCGCGCGACTGCATGAAAAGCCTTGCTCACTGTAGTGTAGCAGTGATCCAGCGTGTTCTCCTCTCTGGTCGGGCATTTAATAAAATGTCTATACTTTGGTAATTCCTGGCTCAAATTTCCCTTGTTAAAGCCACCAAGCACGATAACAAGAGAGTCAGGAAAAGACCGTTCCACATGTAAGATCTGTCCTGCGAGCGCGCGCTGAGCGTCACGCACGTCCGCGCCGGGCGGGATGTAAACAGCCACGAGAATGAATGAAACAATCTCACGCGGTGAGTAAAAGGGCTTACAGTGGATGAAGAAATATTCCAGAGAAGAAGAACAGTGTCTAAAAATGACAGTCACGTCTGTGCACCAGCTATTGTTGATAAAGAAGCAGAGTCCACCGCCTCTTTTTTTGCCAGAGAGCGCCGCGTCTCGGTCCGCGCGGAGGAGATGAAAGCCCTCCAGTTGAAGCGCGCTGTCCGGGCACACTTGCGCTCAGCCAAGTCTCCGTGAAACACAACACATGTGCATGAACAAAGAGCAGTTACTATTGTATTCATCCATCCATTTTCTACCGCTTGTCCCTTTCGGGGTCGCGGGGGGTGCTGCAGCACATCTCATCTGTATGCAGCTTTTAAATAAGAAAGAAGGTTTAGCACATTAACATCAGATCTACAACAGTTCTCATTAATACCATTTAAAATAGCATACTCCCATTTTTTGGGACATGATAAAGGCTTAAATAATTTCACACATACAGTATCCTTTCAATAACCACGGAAAAAAGTGTTTGCCTTACACGTAGTAATCAGTTGTGGACCGACAAAGCCCCAGCAATGCAGCTTTAACAAGCGTGCACACTTCCGCAGCAGGAATACATTTTCAGTAGGGGCCCCCCTGAAAAATATAATGACCCCCCTTAAATATTTTTCTGCAGCCAGGTCTGACGACACAACACAATGATGAAGCTGCAACACAACCACAGGATACGCGGCTGACACAACGGAATTGACAGCGGTGCATCCTTTGCAGTGCACATTTTTCAGGTGCTGACGTTATTGCGATGCGCGAAGGCTATCCCAATTCAAAAAAGTGTCCTACAAATCTGTCAAATGTGTCCTTTTTTCCCATTATCAGAAAGGTTGCATCCGTGTACACTTTGCGTCCTTTCATATCCCGAGATCGGGATTAAACTGGATATCTGATCCAAGATGGCGCGATGTGTCTGGCCTGCCACTGGTCCCAGTATATTCTAATTTGTTTATTGTTGTTTTAACGCTTGTCATAAGAACTATTGACTCCCTGCTGGTTTATGATCGTCAGGAATTACTTACAATTAAACACATTGTTGACTCATGTCCAAGTCGTGAGAGTTGTGGCCCAAACAAAGCGCAACCTTCTTACCTGGTTGATGTCCAAGGGTACCTGCTGCGGGTGAAGGCATTGCCTCCCAGAAGACGCAGGCGCCGTGGAGTACAAGGAGGTCGACGAGTAAAACTTAAATCCTGGTTAGCATTTTCTTCTGAATTATTGAAGTCCCCTCATAATGTACCGCGGGATTATGAAGACTGTTTTCGCGGCTATGTCTCCAGCCACCAGTCTTGGAGTCATTATAGACCATGGTTTTTAATTTGACAAACAAACCAACACCGTTGTTAAATGAAGTTTTTATCAAAGATTACATATTTTCTATCTATTAAGCAATTTGAACAGGTCATGCACACTTTTATCTCATCACGTCTGGATGACTGCAATGCACTTGACCTTGTAATAAGTCCAAATGCACTGTCACGTGTACAGTTAGTGCAGAACTCTGTGTCATGACTTTTAACAAGAACCAAAAAAGGGAGCACATCACCCGATTCTTGCTTCTCTGCATTGGCTTCCGGTTGGTTTTAGAATAGATTTTAAAATGTTACCGTTTGTTTTTAAAGCTTTGAATGGACTGGCCCCAAAGTACATCACGGAGCTCATCCAAATGTATGCTCCGGCTTGCACATTGAGGTCCGAGGGCCAGTTTCAACTTTTGGGGCCTAAAAAGAGGCTTAAGACTCAGGGAGACAGGGCCTTCTCTGTGGTTGGCCCTAAACTTTGGAATATTTTGCCCACTCATGTCAGAATGGCCCCCACTAAGTCTCGGCTTAAAACCCTTTTTTATTCTCTGGCTTTTAAATCGGCGTGAGTCTTAGGTTCTCAGTCTTTTATTGTTTTATTCTACGTAAGTATTTTATTGATTTGTTTTTCATTGTCTTCTTTTATTTTATTCTATTTTTTAAAATAGTTTTTTACTGTTTCCTTTTGAATGCTTGTAATTTGATTACTTTCTATTGTTTCTTTTTATGTGCAGCTGGGGATTGGATTAGATCTTTTGCACGCTCAACTCTGAAAATTATTTTCAACATGGCGAGTCTATACGTAGCGGAAAGAGCGACTTTAAAATGTTAGCAAAGCTTTATTAATTTAAAACAGCTGAAAGTGACAGTAGTGATATACATTTGTGTTAAAATGCGAGACCTAAACAATCGTAATGTTGAGCGACTTCTGTGCTCTTTGCCCCTCTCTTAAGCCCGAGGGAGAGCCATATGTCCGGCCGTTTCAGTCAGCTTTTTTCAACATAAGAAATAAAGTCTGACAACTTTTAATGTACTTTTTAAGACCGCAAGAATTTTCCTTAATTATGTTCTGTTAATGTGTGGCGGGAATAATGAAGTATTGTACATGTGTGCATCAATGTACCGATATTAGTTATTGCTGTTTTTTGTGTACATTTGCATGTTATTTGAAAATATTGACTTCTATTAATGATTATTGTGATATTGTGTTGAACTTTTCTGTTTTTGTTGCTGTGCAGAATAATCAACGAGAACTTGAACAACAAAATATCAAATATAAATAACACAAAACACATATACCAGTTTGGATGGTCATTTAAAAACAAAATATTTCTATAACATATACAAATTAAAGCTGCAAGCAGCATTGGTCGGGTCCGCCTTCTGGCAGGTGCTAGTCCTAGGTGTCCAATACTTTAGTCCAGTGGTAGTCCTGAGTGAGACCTACATAGAGGTTTTTGTTTCGTGTCTCTACGATATTGGTACTGGGAGTTAGAGGAAGTTGTGCCTGTGTTTTTTTCCTAGGTGCTGCGGCACAGTGGTTGTTTTCATTGAAGGTGCGTAAAATCACAGCAGCGGATCCATTTCACATCGTCATTATAGGCTATTGTGTGTATTGAGGCCAAAGAAGGTCTAATCGCAGTTTCGTTGTCATTTTTGGCACCGTAGCAGCATCAGTGCTGCGGGTCTTTGAAGGCTCGTAAAATCAAAACGGTAGCACTTAATCATTATCCGTACGCATCTTTTAATCAGAAGGGTTCAATCTCTCTCCTGTAGCAGTTTGAAGCCGAAACGACAAACGCGCTCAGAGGAGATAATGTTTGATGTTTGGTGACCGTTTGGTACAAAAATGTTGTTTTGAAATGGAGATAACAAACTTCCTGTTGATTTTTGCTGAAGGGTGTCAATGTATGAAATGTAGGTCTAAATGAGACCTACGTAGAGGTATTTTTTTCATGTCTCTACGACGTTCCTACCGGAAGTTACAAGCAGTTTTGTCAGAGTTTTCCTCTGAGGAGCAGGTTTTTGTCAGTTTTATAAAGAAATTGCTGTAGAGCACAATTTTGAGTATCGGGGTTCGGTTATTTTTTGAGAGCGCAATTTCTACCAGTCCCGATGTGTGTGCGAATTTTGGTGAGTTTTGAAGTATTTTAAGGGGGTCAAATTAGAGGTCAAAGACGTAAAAAGCAGTTTTTTTAGTATAAATTTGTCTTGAAGGGGAAATTGCCAACTTCCTGTTGGTTTTTGCCCGAGGATGTAAAATTATGAAATGTAGGTCTAAGTCTGACCTACATACAGGTTTTTGTTTCATGTCTCTACGACCTTCCTAGTGGGAGTTACAGGCAGTTTGGTTTTTTTTTTTCCTAGGGGGCGCTAGAGCGCAATTTTTATTTTTGGGGGTTGGTTTTGTTAATAACTTGCAATTTTCGCAGGTCCTGACTTGTGTGTCAAATTTGGTGAGTTTTGGAGCATGTTAAGTGGGTCAAATTAGCGTTCTTTGTGGGGTCGGTATAATAATAATAATTAAAGCTGCAAGCAGCATTGGTCGGGTCCGCCTTCTGGCAGGTGCTAGTCCTAGGTGTCCAATACTTTTGTCCAGTGGTAGTCCTGAGTGAGACCTACATAGAGGTTTTTGTTTCGTGTCTCTACGATATTCGTACTGGGAGTTAGAGGAAGTTGTGTCTGAGTTCACATTGTCATTATAGGGTATTGTGTGTATTGAGGCCAAAGAAGGTCTAATTGCATTTTCGTTGTCATTTTTGGCACCGTAGCAACTTTAGTGCTGCGGGTCTTTGAAGGCTCGTAAAATCAAAACGGTAGCACTAATCACCACTCGTTCGTCAACTTTTAATCAGAAGGGTTCAATCTCTCTCCTGTAGCAGTTTGAAGCCGAAACGACAAACGCGCTCAGAGGAGATAATGTTTGATGTTTGGTGACCGTTTTGTACAAAAATGTTGTTTTGAAGGAGGAATAGCAAACTTCCTGTTGATTTTTGCTGAAGGATGTCAATCTATGAAATGTAGGTCTAGGCAAGACCTACATAGAGGTATTTTTTTCATGTCTCTACGACGTTCCTACCGGAAGTTACAAGCAGTTTTGTCAGATTTTTCCTCTGAGGAGCAGTTTTATCTCTTTTTTTTCCAAAAATTATGTAGAGCACAATTTTGAGTTTTGGGATTCGGTTTTTTTTTTAGATCACAGTTTCCACCAGTCCCGATGTGTGTGAGAAGTTTGGTGAGTTTTGAAGTATTTTAAGGGGGTCAAATTACAGCTCAAAAATCAAAAATGAGTGTTTTTAGTCATTTTTTGTCTTGAAGGGGAAATTGCCAACTTCCTGTTGGTTTTCGCCCGAAGAAGTAAAATTATGAATTGTAGGTCTAACTGAGACCTACATACAGGTTTTGGTTTCATGTCTCTACGACCTTCCTAGTGGGAGTTATAGGCAGTTTTCTACCTAGGGGGCGCTAGAGAGCAAGTGTATTTTTTTGGGTTTGGTTTTTTGACTAAAGTCTGCTGGCACACTTTTTGGATGTGTGTAAAAAATTTGGTGAGTTTTGAAGCATGTTAAGGGGGGCGTAGTAGTGCGCAAAGCTGCGGAAGAAAAAAGAAAGAATAATAATTAAAGCTGCAAGCAGCATTGGTCGGGTCCGCCTTCTGGCAGGTGCTAGTCCTAGGTGTCCAATACTTTTGTCCAGTGGTAGTCCTGAGTGAGACCTACATAGAGGTTTTGGGTTCGTGTCTCTACGATATTGGTACTGGTAGTAGTTATAGCTGTAATACCAGTAGTAAAACTAGTAGTTTAGGTGTTAGTAACAATTGTAGTATTATTAGTAGTAGTTATAGTATTACTATTAGTAGTAGTATTAGTAATTGTATAATTACTACTAGTAGTAGTAGTAGTAACAGTAGTATTATGATTAGTAGTTGTAGTATGACTGTTAGCAGTAATTGTAATAGCAGTATCATTAGTAGTCGTAGTAAGTGTAGTATTACTATAGGCAGTAATGGTAATAGTAGTATTATTAGTAGTAGCAAAAGTAAATTTATTTGTAATATTAGTAACAGCATTTGTAGTAGTAGTAATTGTAGTATTAGTAACAGCATTTGTAGTAGTAGTAAGTGTAGTATTAGTAACAGCATTTGCAGTAGTAGTAATTGTAGTATTAGTAACAGAAGCATTTGTAGTAGTAGTAAGTGTAGCATTGTGACCGGTAGGCGTAGTAATAGTATTATTATTAACACGTATTGTAATGGTAGTATTAGTAGCAGGTATTGTATTATTAATATGTGTAGTAGAAATAGTAGTAGTAGTAGTAGCAGCTGCAGTTATTATTGTAGTAGTTGTAATTGTAGTATGTGACACGTCTTGTGGCGTGGGGTTTTTTCAGGACCGACAGACTGACTGCCAGCCGGCTTTTCCAGGTTTACAATAGTTTATTTCTCACAATGTCTTTTCTCCTTCAGAAAGTATTTCTTCTTCTTTCCTCACAAAGTCTTTCCTTGCTTCTCAGCTTGTGGTCACCAACGCTGCTAATAAAGACACAGGTGATTAGATAACTGGATAACCGGCTCCAGCTGAGATATCTACTCACCTGGCATTGGCTTCACAGCCGGCTCCTGCACATGGCCCGTGTATGTCACGCTACGCTGGTGCTTCCTGCCATCACCCAGTCATATCATTACCTGCACATTACCTACCTTCTCTGTATCCTGGTATCTGTACATTTAAACCCCATACAAACAAGACGTGCAAACAGTCCCTGAGAGAATATAAAGATGTACAGGTGGGATCATTGGTTTCCCCAGGTGAACGTGGGTACTGACAGGGGACGCGACGTGAACGCTGATCCATTGTCCCCCAGGCATGCAAACGTTGAACACGGAACAAAGCACATACTTATTGGGGTGTTACCATTTAGTGGTGAATTGTACAGAATATGTACTTCACT
Organism: Entelurus aequoreus; assembly: GCF_033978785.1. Lineage (NCBI taxonomy): Eukaryota > Metazoa > Chordata > Actinopteri > Syngnathiformes > Syngnathidae > Entelurus > Entelurus aequoreus. Next base: position 38,613,534 of record NC_084743.1, read on the forward strand.
GTGCAACCGACTAATAAAAGTCTCAATCAATTAATCAATCAAAAAGTACTTTGTTCCGGCATGCAAAGAAAAGTGGCAGGAGAAGGCGTGAAGGTAAGGGTGCAAAGAAAAGGCGCGCACAAGGCGGAGACAAATAAAACTAACACTTAGCGTCAACTATAGTCATGAAACCAAAGTCGCTAACTGTGGCTATGAATAAACCAAAAAAAAAAAACATACTTTGTAAGGCATGCAGCATGAGAAGAGCAGAGGTATTGCATGAAACAGCATGAAGAGAGCAGGAAAAAAAATCGACGACACCAGAAGGACCAACAGAAAAACCAGGGACATAGCGAGGACTGGGGTTGAGGTATGTTATTACGGCATGCAAAGGAAAGTGACGGGAGATGGCGTGAAGGTAAGGGTGCAAAGAAAAGGCGCGCACAAGGCGGAGACAAAAAAATTAACACTCAGCCTCAACTATAGACAAACAAAAGTCGCTAACTGTGGTTATGAATAAACAAAATAAACATACTTTGTAAGGCATGCAGCATGAGAAAAGCAGAGGTACTGCATGAAAAGCATGAAAAGAACATGAAAAAATCAGCGATGACACCAGAAGAAGGAAAACATGCAAACACCAATGTAAAAGCTGCGGTCAGGTGCAAGCCTGGCTAAGGGAGGAGGACGCCTATCAGGAGTGCAGGATAAAAAAGCACTAAGGTGCATATATAAATAAATATATAAAAATACTCTATAATAAATATATATATAAGAAATAAAAAAGCAATAAGGTGCATATATAAATAAATATATAAAAATACTATATAATAAATATATATATAATAAATAAATAGATTACTGTACAGATAAATATATTGCAGTTTTTCACATGCATGTTAAAAATGTCTGTTATTCCAGCAAGCTAATCCATCTAGGGGGTTGAGACGATGCTTAGGGACCCTCTTCATCAGCAAACTGCTCTGCAAACAACAACTCCAAATTAAACGCATCACCTTCATGTAGACCACGAAAAGCACACAGGATGGCTTCGTGGTCACTGAAATAAGTGGACAGCACTGCACAATCCACAGCATACTGCGTTGTTTTGACATAAACGTGGTCAATTAATGTCCCATTCTCTGTAGTCGCTTGTGTTACATGCTGCGAAAAGCCATTTTGGCCCATTAATTTAGAAATTGATGAATGTTTGAGAATGTCTTCATTAAAATCTCCCATGATAACAATTGTGTTACTGAGTGGAGTGACCCAATCAAGTAACTTCACCAGATTGGATTTAAATAGTAAATTTGGGTAAGATGGCGGACGATAAATTACTGCCATCAAAATGTTTTCTTTGGTAGACAGGCACACCAAACACTCCAGATTTAAATCGGGCACCTGCAGAATCTCACAGTCCGAATTATCTACAACATATAAACCTACTCCGCCATGTTGTAAATCTCTAATCTCAGCTAATTTGACATCATTGCTACTGTAACACAAGGCTCTGGGACGACTATGGAAAGTGTATCCCTGTATTTGGACACAGTCTGTGGAGGATTGTGCAGTGAGCCACGTCTCTGTGACAGCAATACAGGTAGGCTGTAAATGCTGCGTACAAGACATCAAATGAGCGGCGTGGCAAGGTAAACTTTGGACGTTCAGTAAATACGCGGAGAAACTGCGGGTTTCTAACGAGGGCTGTGGCTGTTCAAGTAGAAATGGGGGCATGCTATCCAATGCCTCCTTGACGGCGTCCTTGCAGTAAATGGCCTTTTCCTTAAAGTCAGTAATGACAAGGCCGGATATATCCCTGACACGGCTGAGGGCGACATACGCCTGCCCAGCTGCAAAAACCTTGTGTAAACACACGACAGCCTCATCTACAGTTAGACCTTGCACTTTGTGAACAGTGCAGGCCCACGCGAGTTTAAGCGGAAACTGACGACGCAAACCGCCGCGTTTTGTCGCCGAATCCTCCACGGGATCAATGGCGGTAGAATGCGGGCATTCTACAGCAGCATGGGAACGTTCCTTTCTCCTTTGTGAGCCTATTTTTGGGTCATCAAATTTCACATAAACTGTGAGGGGGAAGTCTTTATCGGCTCCAAAATGAATATAAGTGACCGTTCCACATGCGCCATTGACCAGACCGTCTGCCACGGCAATGTTTTTGCACAGCATTACACGTGCGTTCGGAGCCAAGCACAAACTCTTGACCAAACACGTGTACGACGTTTTAGCGTGATGATCGGCCACGCGCTCTAATTGACCCGTCTTCCTACTGTTGATAAAGTCTTGCGCCTCGATTGTAACATAATCTGGACAGATTGCGAATAACCTCTCCAGATTATGGTGGCTGGTTTGCATATTTGTGGGATAAATATGCAAAGCAGCGCTCTCTTCCCCCGTCTCCCGGGACTTGAGGATATCGACGTCGCTTTGCAATAAGGGGGTTCCCTTCGCCCGAACTCTAAGCCTATTGAGCAGCTCAGAAAAGACACTATCTTTTTGCCTCACAACTGTTGTTAGCGCTACTTTTGTAAAATGACACCAGAGGTCCACACCCACCTGACTGGCGTACAGCGGCTTCCCTTTAACGGGCGGCAACTGATAAAAGTCACCGACAGCTACAACGCTAACGTTTCCAAATGGAGAAAAGTCCCCCGTATGCTTCATTTGCCTTAACCGGCCGTGCACATAGGCTAAAAGATGGTGATCTACCATACTGATTTCGTCAATGATGAGAATTTGTAGGTGACCAAATTGAGCCCTCAGGGAGTTTATCTTATCTTCCCCCAGAGGGATATAGGGTAAACTAACCTGTATGCCAATACTGAAGGTGTGGTGAATTGTGGCTGCATGTAAACTGTATGCAGCTATGCCTGTGGGGGCAGTTAAGAGCACGCAGGTTTCATCTGGTTTGTACAGACGCGACAATAGTCTCCCTGCCTCGTACTGGATAGCTCTAATCAAATGGCTTTTTCCAGTACCTGCCCCACCAGTGACGAACACATGGAAAGGTTCCGGGTTTTTTCCCCTCACCTTTTGTAAGCACCATTCCCTAATCGTATCCAAAACGCTCCTCTGCGTCTCATTGAGAGAATGGAGCAGAGCTAAACCCTCCCTTCTAGACAAAATGTTGGTGTTTCTCTCAATCGTAGCTACTTGTTTACCACCAACAAACAAATCGGGGACATTTTCCTCAGATTGAACTAGCTGCTCGTCACTAATTTCCTCCTGCTGCTGCTTCTGCCTCTCCTCTAAACACTCCATGTGTTCGATTTCCTGTTCAGGACGAAGGTCCCCCCACGCATCCTCATCGACATTAGGACCTAACAGATCCGCAAGCTCCTGCGCACGCTCTAACCGAGGACAGTCCACTTCAAAGTTTGCCCTGTTGTCACCGACGACGTCTCGCACCGGCCGTGCGGTCCCGCCAGCCAACGTCACATTACCTTCGTCGTGGAACTGTTTGTAGAAGTCAAAGCCTTCCGGCTTGAGTTCACAATCAGTTCTATAAGGAAGGAACAACTGCAGCAAACTCTGAAAGTGGGCTTCCTCCTGTTTGTCTAATTTAAAGCGCATGTAGCGGACGACGGCAAACTGAGTTCGTGTTCTCCGCAAGATGAACCCTAAACCCCCTTGAAGTGCAATTTTGTTGGCAGAGTCTTCATTCTGGCTGAGAACACGATACTCCGAACAAAACGTGGCTATGCACATATCGGCAAATACGCCACCGTCGGGCCTGTTCTGGTACCTCTCGACAACACTCGTCATCCACATGTTTTCGGACCTGAGACCCTCTGAGGAAGCCCTTTCCAACAACACGCTGAGGGGTAAGCTCATCCGCACAATGTTATTCCCTGTTGGAATAAACACCACCTTCCTGGAACATTCTTTCAAATGCATGCTCATTAGCCTATACACTGCCTCCTGAGCGCAGACATCTCTGTTGTGTAAATATACACTGCCCAGTTTGTTTAAAGCCTCTTTAGCAGAGAGATTTCCTAGCTTATTGGCTTCTTTAAGGGCATTGCTCAACAACAGACCAATTTCATTCTCTGCTTTTGTGATGTACTTGATTATGTAGATGACGACTGCGTAGGCGTCAGTGACAAAGCTAATGTCCATGTTAGCGTTCCAACACTTCAATAGATTCTTATTGTACTGGTTAACCCAGGTGTCGTTTACCCCTCGCCTATAAACCACCTTATTCTTAGTCTCCAGCCGCCAATACGCGAGCTCAAAGACGTCCTGGTTGATGCCCACACTGGCAAACAACTCTTCTACGCTACCAAAGGGCTCCTCCCTCTCCATGGCGTCCATGACTTTCTCCATAATCATCTGCGCAACCTCCTTTCGCATCTTCTTGTCCTTATCTAAACAGGTGCACTTTGGCCGGTTTTCTGGAAGGCACTCACTCTCTGTCCCCGTTGCCTTTTTAGGACAAACACATTCTGGGATTTTGCAGATGAATGTGCGTGCAGAGATGGGTTTGGGAAAATTGAAACGGCATTTGGTGTTATTTTTACGACACGACTTTGAATGCCGTTTCGAATGCAGTTGAACCGATGACACAACTTCCGATAATGTGTCATCGGCAGAGGGTAGCTCACATGTCACATATTGATCGATAAATTGTGCGACTTCTAAGTCGGGGTTTTTATAAAACTGGGGAGCTCCCTCAATCCAAAACAGCGCATGAACATGGGGGGACCCACGCTGCTGGAACTCAATGCGATAAAAGAAATCCAAAATCTTGCCAACAGGGTTAGACGGGGACATGAGTACTTCCTTCAGAAAACAGTGCCACCTGTAGTCAAACATCCTCGCGGCTGTGGCCGGGTTGCGCCGCAACAGCTCGCACCTATCGGCCCACTCTAGCTGTTCTGCTGTCTGCTGTCTGCCTTCCTGTCTCAGGATGCTGGCAAGGAGATTCTGCCAGCGCAGATCAGCAGACGAAAAGGAGCAGAACCATGTTGGGATCCCCAATTGGCGGACACAAGCCATAAGGTCTTTCTGAACGGAAGACCAAAAAGCTGGCGTCCCGCGAATGGGCCGAAGGAAACGAAAACCGTCATCGAACTGTAGCAAGCGCTTCAGAGACTCGTCGTCTTTGAGCATGTCCGGCAAAATCCGCTGAGAATGCTGACCCCCCTTACCTTTACGCATGGCGACGGAAATGCTACTAATGACTTGGTCCAATTCGGACATATACTGACAAAAGAATATGTATTCAACGTTGCGCGCAAAACGGCCGTCTGCATGCATTACCCGGTTATTAAAATAGCGCAACAATGTTATACGATGCGCTCGGTCGGCGTGGAATGTATTTCTGCTGTTTGGAAACAGCGCAGGAAAACACATGGCCTCATTGAATTTGTCAGAAAGCATTCTAACCGGACTATTACCTTCCGCGGGGGCCAGACATACAACATCCTTAAAATAGTGATCTAATGCTTCCTGACCGATATCAACGGGCATAAGACAAGTGTCCTGAAACATGCAGTGCTGTTGTCTGTCATGTAACAGTTCATCTTGCACAATTTCTTCGGATTCGTCTTCTGGGCCACCTTTCTGCTCTACAGCCTCATCCTCACTGGACTGTGGGTCAACAAAAACCTGGTCACCCTGACCAGCCTGACCATCCTGTACAACAACCTGGTCACCCTGACCAGCCTCTACAACAACCTGGTCACCCTGACCAGCCTCTACAACAACCTGGTCACCCTGACCATCCTCTACAACAACCTGGTCACCCTGACCATCCTCTACAACCTCTTCCTCCCTACAAAAAGCATTTGACCATTCCTCGTTGAACTCAATGTCTTTATACAAGACATTGGTTCTCTTTAAGTACTCTATAGCACGCCTGACACGCCACGAGTCAACAAACTGATACTCGTAGTGTCCTTTGTAAGTCAACTTCCGCTTTAACTTCACTTGAAGCAGAGACCCCTCCATACTGGAGCGCGGCAACACATTGGTGGTTTGTACAATGTTGGCCGGAATACAAGTAACGGGCCCATGTACACCATTCTGACCACCCTTGGGCAACGCCACCGCCTTCATAAAAGGGATGCGTAAAGCAATCAGGTGCTGCTCTAAGCTATTCAGACATCCCAGTTCTGGAGGAATGGGGTGTACAGCTAAGGTGTTGTTCCAACATTCAGCTGGGATTTGACCTTTACTGATCTTACTATGACAACTAAAGCAAATCCACAACTGACCTCTGGACACAACAAGGGGACAGGGCTCAACACACCTATCATCACAACTATGCAGATAATGCTCACTAATGCAATTATTTGCAATGCCAGCCGTTGCTAAACATGCTGCATATACTTCCCTCTCACAGTGCAGCACCTGATATCTAAACAGCAGCCTATGACAAACACTACACACAAAATCCGGTCCGTCTCTAACCTTATCCAAAAAACTATCCATGACAAAACCAAAATCTACAGACCTCTCCAGCCTCTGCTTCCGACTCAGCTGTACACTAGCTTTCACTTGCTGTCTGTGTTCTAAATGTTCCCTATACTTCCCTACGCTGCGTGCTTTAACGCTGTCTCTGTGCTCTGGAATGTCTCTGTATTTACGTACACTGTGTGCTTTAACTCTGTTCCTGTGCTCTGGAATGTCTCTGTACTTACGTATACTGCGTGCTTTAACGCTTGCCCTGTGCTGTGGAATGTCCCTGTATTTCCCTACACTGAGTGCTTTAACCCTGTTTCTGTGTTGTAAATTATCTCTGTACTGTCCTACGCTGCGTGCTTGTACCCTGTGTCTGTGTTCCATAGTTTCCCTGTATTTTATTTCACTCGCCACTTTACTCCCCAATTTAACCCTTTCTCTGTGCTCAAAGCTATCTCTGTATTTGTCTACACTTCGTGATGTGCAGCTCTCCCTGTAGTTGAAGTCCTCACCATACATTTTCCTATAAAGCAGGGCACGTCTCTCTCGACGTTTAATAGTAACAGTATCCTGCAGTCTTTCCTTACACTTTGAGTACTTCGTGGCACTAGAATCCCTACTTATTGTACTGTCCTCTACAACCTCTATAACATCTTTACCTGAATCTAGACAATCTATCCCATCTACTGCCTGCCCCGCTCTATCTTTCACTGAAGACCTAGTGGTACAGCCGATATCCCAGCCTAATTCACAATATCCATGACAACTTTGCAGTCCAGGCTTGAAAACACAAAGAATGCAGTCAAAATGCTGGCCCCCGACATTCTCCAAATAAATGCAGTCCGCTGACAAACACTTACTGCTGCAACGATATTTTAGCCAACGGGCATCATGAAAAGTAAAAAAGGCAATGCCTAAATAATCTGCAGTGGCCTGGATTTCAACCTCTGTGGCCCAAGTCTTTACACACTTCATCCTGGACTGCTTGATGTACTCTAAAAGTGACATATCACTCCTCAAAAGACCCCGATACCTAGCCTCATTCTTTTCTAGCTGTCTACAGGCTGCCAGTCTAATCTTACGATGGTTCTTCTGTGAACCACTGACAGCGTGAGAAACAGCTCTGAAAAAGCAGTTCCCATCCGGAACAATTTTCTCCCTAAGGCAGGGAACACCTAAGTAGCCCACCTCTCTGTGCACCAGACCACCGACTTTCATAAAATCTATTTTTAATAGACTACACAAAGCCCTACAAACATCATCACCGAGGGGACGGAAAAACTGTTTCTCACTCTCTGATGCAGCGATAAACACTACATCAGAGTTTAATGTAACGCTATCAAAACGCTTTGATTGTTTCGACTTGCGTTCACGAGACAAAATCGTACGCTTTTTGCCATCAGTGGCAACAAATTCTGCTGTTGAGCCACTGCTAACTTCACTTAAAAAAGTGAGAACAGATACGCCAGACAGTGCTGGGCTCGCTTTAACACCAGCCCCACTCTGACACACAGATGGGGCTGCAAAATCTTTGTCAAGGTCACTAAATCCAGGTGCCGGAGCAGTGCTCATCTCTATGAAGCCACTCTCCACAGGAACACCGGATTGTGCGTGGCTCACAGCTGGACCTGCATCACTGTCAAACAAGGAGGTGGTGGCACAAACATCACTTATGTCACTACGCTCAGGTGCTGCAGCAGTGCTCATCTCAAAGATGCAACTCTCTACAGAAGCTCCAGATAACGCTGGACTTGCACCTACACTAACCCTAACACCACACAGCTCAAAAGGCTTCAGCCCTGAACAGAGAGCGTCAGCCAAACAACAGATGTAGTGATGCAGGTCATCTAAACAGGAAAAGTGCAGTATTACACTTGTACCGTTGTGATCTAGCAGGCCACAGCTACTACGAGAGTGACTGTCGACCACAGCAAACTGTCCATCCTCACAGATGATGGCAGATGTATACGCTAGCAGTGTCAGCAGACACATGCTGTACTGCCTGAAAACTCCCTCTAATCCATGACGCAGACTCACAAAGGGACCACTTTCCTGCTCAACACCCACAGCACCTGATGCCGGGTGTTGACTAAAATGAAAACTAAACAACTGCTCGTCAATATCGACATTACTAGGTAGATCCGGCACGGACAAAAACTGCGACGGATGGTTAAAAATACCCAGGTTGCGCAAACTACTGTACAACTCATCGCCTAGATACAGGATGCGATCGAGATCCTGTGTCTCCCACGAAAACACACTTTTCACCACATGCTTAGCTATACTAGTTAAAGCAATGGCCATGCACTGCTTCCCTCCGTAACTAAACCTGCCATCCCCCTGGTGAAAAGATCCGCGCACAACCGTAGCTACGCTAATTCCCAGACGATCCCGCTCGACCATTGCCACGCGACCGCAGACGGACTGAGGTTTACTAACCCTACCACTATCACTAGGGAGAGGAAAAGAATCAACCTTATCTGCGAAGACCTGCAGCGGCACCTGGGCTTCCTCCTGGACAGCAGGCTCCTCCCTGATGACCGTTGGCTCGCCACGGACCGCAGGTACCTGAAATTGTAAGGGAAAAACGTTGACACCAACCTGCTCCCTCCGCCCGGCGCACCTGACGGCCACAGGTCTCCGACGACACCTCCCAGGAGAAGCCTATTGAAAGTAAAATAAAAATTTATAGAGGCTGTCTACTTAAGGCATACTTTAGTGGATAGTTTACAATTATGTATCACGTACTCAGAAAAGTCCCAACATTTGATCAACAACTAGTGGTAATAGTAATAACAGTTGTAAAATGGCTTGGCATTTTATTAGGACGCCTTGCTGTTGAGGTGTTCAGGACATGTACCAGCGGTAGGAGACCACGAGGAAGACCCAGGACACGCTGAAGAGACTATGTGTCTCAGCAGGCCTGGGAGCGCCTCGGGATCCCCCGGGAAGAGCTGGTAGAAGTGGCCGGATAAGCATTAGAAGATGGATGGATTATTATAGAGAGAAAATGTTGTATACACATGTATTGTACATCATTGCCTATACGTAGAGAGAAGTTAATGACACACATTACCTGTCCAGGTGGTGGGACAGCAGTGCAGTCAGAGTCAGAAGTGAACTCCCTCTGCCCAGCACGCCTGACAGCCACAGCTCTCCGACGACGCCTTCCAGGAGAAGCCTATTGAAATTAAAAGAAACATTTATAGAGGCTGTCTACTTAAGGCATACTTAATAGGATATTTTACAAGTATGTATCACATACTCAAAAATATCCCAACATTTGATTAACAACTAGGGGTAATAATGGTAATTATAGTAATAACAGTTGTAAAGTGGCTTGGGCATTTTATTAGGACGCCTTGCTGTTGAGGTGTTCAGGACATGTACCACCGGTATGAGACCACGAGGAAGACCCAGGACACGCAGAAGAGACTATGTCTCTCAGCAGGCCTGGGAGCGCCTCGGGATCCCCCGGGAAGAGCTGGTGGAAGTGGCTGAGGAGAGGGAAGTCTGATTGGGCTGCTGCCCCCGCGACCCAAGCCCGGATAAGCAGTAGAAGATGGATGAATGGATTATTACACAGAGAAAATGTTGTTCATCAGTGTCTTAGATGCGTTATTGACACTATACGTACAAAGAAGTTTATGAGACACATTACCTGGCCAGGTGGTGGGACAGCAGTGCAGTTGGAGTCAGAGGAAGGAGCGAACTCCTCCATGGCATCCAACATAGGACTGCTGAACCACACAGGGTTGGACGGGATGGGAAGGGACTGTTGCACCGGCAGTGTTCCAGCCTTCCAAACAAAACAAAAAAAAGTCACTTAGTTAATTTTGTGTATACAGAATGAGAAAGGTTTGTGAGCAAACAATAGCCGTAGACTGTGGCAACTCTTGTAAAGGTTTCAGCCAACGCGTTAATAAGAAGTGACATGCTTAACACACTCCAGTAAAACATTTTTTTTTGTCTTGGGATGACAGTGACAACTAAATATAACTAGGCTTATACATCAATCAATCAATGTTTATTTATATAGCCCTAAATCACAAGTGTCTCAAAGAGCTGCACAAGCCACAACGACATCCTCGGTACAGAGCCCACATCAGGGCAAGTAAAAGTCACCCCAGTGGAACGTGGATGTGACACCCCCCCCCCCCCCCCCCTCTAGGGAGTGGGGGTTAGCATAAGATAACATCAAAAAGCTTTATAAACATTATAAAACTATAGAGCAGTTGGCTATTTCATTATATAAAATATATTATCATAAGTAAAAAAGTAAAAAAAAACAAAAAAGTGAAAACGGCTCAAAAATACAGACAGCGAACCACAGAAACACATTACCTTTCGCTCCCGTCCAACCGTTGTCCACCTCCGGGGATCCTGGCGCCGACGGGGCAGGGGGTCTGGCCCCGTCACCTGGGCCGGTGGCGACCTCCGACGAGGGGAAGAAGGCGCAGGCTCCACCAGGATGGGCGGGCCACCTGTGTGGGCATGAAGACAAGAAATTGTGTCTGAAACACATGCTCATCTACATGTGAAGAGTACCTATAAAGCAGGGGTGTCCAAACTTTTTCCACTGAGGGCAGCACATTTAAAAATCAGAATAGGTGAGAAATTCATAATGACATTGATTGTGATTCATTATATTTGAAAGAAAACAGCCTACATGTCAGCTTTGTGTGAGTAAACATTGCTACATTTTCTTGTTACATTTCACCTGTGTGCTCTGTAAATACCACTTATAATGTTGTTGTTTTTTTTCCCAAGCGTATTTTTAAAATGCGCCATGGGGCTGTTAAAGAAAGCATATGATAAGCTGTTCAAAACTTACGAGCGACGAACTCTGGGACAGGAGGCATGGGGGTCCGTGACTGCCGCTCTGCCATCTTCCTCCAAAACCCAGCAGATGCAGGGATGCAGTCCATCTAAACAGGGAAAGTGCAGTATGACAGTTACCGTTGCGATCTACCAAAAAAATGGGCACTTTATTGTATTTTATGTACACAGAATGAGAAAAGTTTGTAAGCCAACCATAGCCGGAGACTGTGGCAACTTTTCTAAAGGTTTCAGCCAACGCGTTAAGAAGAGACATGCGCCACACACTCCAATAAAACATTCACTGTGTATATTTAGATGACAGTGACAACTAAATATAATCAAAACTAGGCTTATACTTAGCATAAGTTAACATCAAAAAGCTGTTTTGTCTTGTGAGGAGGCCTCATCTTATAAAAATGTGCACTGTTAAAGTACATCATAAACTATAGAGCCGTTGGTTATTTCATTATACATAATGTACTATCGTAAATAAAAAAGTAACAAACAAAAAACAGCTGTAAAATACAGACAGCGGCCCACAGCAACACATTACCTCTCCCTCGTCTCCAAGCCTGGGCCACGTCTGGGGATCCAGGCAGTCCGTCAGAGGGGAAGGAGGCGCAGGGGGGTCAGTTGGGAAGAGGGTGAGGGCAGCGTCGCACAACAGCTTCACCAGGATGGGCGAGCCACCTGTGTCGCTGAGGTGCACCTGAAGAACAGATGCAGAACACATTGACTCCATAAGTGAATGCAACACCACAGAAATCAAATAGGCTGTCATAACAACTGTACAGTTGCTGTACTTACGCCGTCATGACACCACAGCTCCAACCGATCCAGCAGGAAGCTGTCGGTCACAGCCACGAATGGGACACCTGATCGAGATTTAAGAAAAATCATTATACTTGCATACATAAATCCTGCTGTGAAAGCTATAATTGCACCAGCGCAAAGATAAAAGCATGAACGTACCCATGCGTGCTGTGACGCGGCGGTGCTCCTGACGCAGCTGATCCTGCAGGCCCACGGGTTTGTTCAGACGCGGGGGGAAGTCCAGAACAAACACCTACAGACAGACATTTTAGCACATGTATGTCTTAAAATACAAAAAAAAAACACAGGCTGCTGTAAACAGCTGTACAGGAATATACAACAAAAAGTGAAAACAAACGCACCTTGGGCCAGCGGCTGCGGACGCTGGTCAGGAGGGCGCCGAACTCCGCCGCAGCGGAGGAGGGCCCACGGTCCAGGTCGTTGCTCGGAGCCAGCACGCAGACGACATCCGGGGTCCACGGGAACTCCAGGCGCCCCACCTCTGCCCTCAGGTCAGCTGCACCTCCACCTGGAACAGACAGAAAAGAGAAAGAGAGCGGTACCTTGGGTAAGGCGACATCCCCATCCACCAGGCCCCTCAGGTGGGAGTCGCCGATGAAGAAGACAGTCTGAAACAACAAACACTTTGCTTTAGAACAGACACAAGAACCATGACTCCTAACAACCAAGGCAGTCTTAACGAAAGAAGAACTGGTACCTTCTTCTCCGGGTCGATAGCTGGAGGGACAAACTTCACCTGACGGCCAGTCAGGTGCGAAGTTGGCCACCTCCGCACGCGGTGGCGGAACCCAGTGCCGCGCCCTATGTAAAGAAGATAAGAGATTGTGTCTTAAACACATGCTCATCTACATGGGAAGAGTACCTCTAAAGCAGGGGTCACCAACGCGGTGCCCGCGGGCACCAGGTAGCCCGTAAGGACCAGATGAGTAGCCTGCTGGTGTGTTCTAAAAACAGCTCAAATAGCAGCACTGTAGCGGCGAACAGCTGACGCGCGAGCTCGTAACTGCGGTTGCGTGGCAACCAGCCAAACCCCACGTAATAAAAGTATATTTTATTGTAGAGCACATCCACATCCCTAATCACCCAGGCAACACCAGGAAACGTATATCATTCGGCATTAGTATCAGTTTACGTTCCCGCGCAGGTATAAAACGGTGTGCTCCCGTCTTGTCTGCTGGTGCACGAGCCCGGTAATTAGACAGCTGTGTCAAATCAAGGAGGACAAAAGACGCCAACGCAGAGTGGAGAAAGGTTAGGTTAATTAAAGATAACAAGAGTTGTGCCAAAAGTGTACCAAAACCTGAACGGGCAGCCGGTAAGATTGCACTTTATTTATCTGGCGCACCTGTTGCGCTGGTGGGGTGCGGGGAGTTGTGTGCATGTAGCGTGCTTAGTCTGGAGGCTAAATACACACGGTGTTTTGCGTAACTGTTGTTTAGTAAGGAAGTGTTGTGATTCTTTGCTTAGTTAGATAAATGGTGGAGCAGTTAGCTTCATCAGGAAGGAGGGTGAAGTCGCTCAAGTTAAAGTGTTAGAGTGAAAGTGTTGGATTTAAAAAATCCAATAAAATATTTTAAAGACTTGGTCTTCACTAACAGACACAGAAACAGATAACAGATTGAGTGTCCAGTTGAAAGTGTGACAAGATTTATTAAAAAATTAGAGAGTTGACATTTGTATTGTACATGAGTTATTAGTACAAACATGGTGCAAAGTAATTCATGATTTATAGAAAAATGTTAGTGGCTAGCTAGTTAAAATGGGATATTGGGATTTCACAAGACTGTCTTAGAAGTGATCATTAGAAAATGTTCAATTAGAAAAATGTGCACTTAGAGAAAATATAAAAATAAAGTGTTGCATATTGATATTTATCTGTTTGTATATATATATTTATTGTGAGAAATCATTAAGATGATCTGTGTTTCCACAAAGATAAATATTAATTATTAATAACAGAGTAAAAGGTAAATAGAGCAAATAGGCTATTTATTGAAGTGTGTATCAAACTGGTAGCCCTTCACATTAATCAGTACCCAAGAAGTAGCTGTTGGTTTGGAAATGGTTGGTGACCCCTGCTGTAAAGTATACGATAAGCTGTGCAAAACTTACGAGAGACGAACTCAGGGACAGGAGGCATGGGGGTGGAAGAGTGCCGCTCTGCCATCTTGGTCCTGGAGGCTAGTGCCCGCTTGTGGCCCTTGGCACGCGGCATCTAAACACACACACACGCAGACACAGAGATGTTAAAGTGTCGCAAAGAAAACACAAAGATCAAAGTGAAACGTTGTCAACATTCTTCCACATAGGGTTATGACAGTGTTTTTTCCCTCGCCATTTCAATAAATAAAATAAAGCAAACTCACCTTAGCAGGAACTATGTGATGTGTGTGTGTGCTTTTTCAGTAAGTGTGTCTGTGTGATTGATGTATGTATATCTGTTATGTATATGCGTGTCTGTTATGTATATATGCGTGTGTCTGTCAACTTTTGTGCTCACAACTCTATGAAACAATTCACCAGCAGCAGTTCGCACACAACCTGGAATCACAATCTGGAATCAGAGAATAGACATAGGTTTTGTTTAACAGCAAATTGTGTATATTTCTATAACCGTGCACTTCCAAAAGGGTTGTAACAAAAGGCAAACCACATTAAAGACATCATCTTATAGCAGCATTAACACTCACATGACTTCAGTACTGCTACAGAACATCAGCAGCATATTCTTTTAAATAAAGAATGATCAGAAAGTAGTTGGCCCAAACGCACACGGCATATAAGCGAAAAAAAACATCACACCTGTCCCAAACCTGACATAAAAAAATGATGTATAAAAATAATTGTCAGATAAGTAATTTAGCCCTCTTACAATGACAAAAAAAAAAAAATGTTGTCATGATGTATGTGCTAGTATTGTATGTCTTGCTGCGGGTCCTGCCTTTAAAAGCAATGTTACCCCTTTCAGAGACTACACTTAATTTCCTGTAAGTAATTAGTATTTTTTTCATAAAGAAATACAAGCATGTGTGCTTATGGACTTTATCCCTGCAGACTGTATTGATCTATATTGATATATAATGTATATATTGTGTTTTTTATGTTGAGGTAATAATAAATAACTAAGTAAAATCAAGAAATTGTTTTATGTAAAGTACTTGCGCGGCCGGATACCAATCGGTATCGGTCCAGGTGAGGGGCAAAACGCTACTGGGGCCACGTGCACAGCCAGCTAGCTAGCAACAGCCAGCTAGCTAGCTGTTGCTAGCTAGCTATTTCGACCGTGCTCCACGTCACGGCCAGGACGTAAACCAGAATACTAGCACCGCAAAAATTGCAAAAGAACAAAAATGACCCAACAGTGTGATGTGTATCTTCCGACAAAACATGAAGACGGACTATGGCTAGCCCGGCAGCTGCTAGCTAGCATGCTAGACCAAGCGCTAGCCCGTTAGCTAGCATGCTAGACAAAGAGGTAGCCTGTTAGCTGCTAGAATGCTCGGACAAAAACGAACAGTATTCCCTCAAATCTGTCAAAACAAGACATATGTATGTAGTATCTCTGGAATATGATTAACTACTAAACAAAGTAGACGTGTTAATAGTTAGCAAACACTATAACCAAGCGCTAGCCCGTTAGCTAGCATGCTAGACAAAGAGCTAGCCTGTTAGCTGCTAGAATGCTCGGACAAAAACGAACAGTATTCCCTCAAATCTGTCAAAACAAGACATATGTATGTAGTATCTCTGGAATATGATTAACTACTAAACAAAGTAGACGTGTTAATAGTTAGCAAACACTATATTTAG